>NW_027190990.1:0-20514 GCF_040958095.1 Procambarus clarkii
TAAAAACCGAATTTCTCCCCTTTTCCATATCTTACTCAGTATTTTAACGAGAAACAAATAGATGATTGAAAATGAAGTATTTAAGGTTATTATCTAATCAATTATGTGTTTGCATCATTTTATCGTATATATATGAATTAAAACCCATGGACTGAAAATTCACAAAAACGTGGAAAACGGCAAAATATTGCCTAATTCGATGATATTTTGTTTAAATCACATGAAGGAAAAGGAGATGATAAACGTCAAAATATTGCTATATTCGATGATTTTTCGTACGAAACAAAATGCAAGAAAACTTGCTTAAAATGCAATATTATGCGAAATTCTGAGATTTGAAGGCCAAATCACATATCGTGATACTACATGAAATAGTATCGAAATATTGGTAAAAATGAATATTTTACGTAATATCAAACTACATGAAAAACGTGAAAAAAGTCACTATATTACCATATTTGAGGATTTTAACTTCAAATCATAGAGCGAGGTTTCGTATTATTTAGTTCCAAGAAAAGACATATGACAATGTTGTTTCCAATACAAATGATAAAAAACAATGTGTTTTCATTAGAATTAACTATAATGTTCTTGATTTTCCGTTTATATTAACGAGGGAAGATGTACACGTAAAACCGCTCTAATCCGGCTGAAACGTCGATATATGCAATAAAAACCGAACTTCTCCCCTTTTCAACATCTTACTCAGTATTTTAACGAGAAACAAATAGATGATTGAAAATGAAGTATTTAATGTTATTATCTAATCAATTATGTGTTTGCATCATTTTTATCGTATATATATGAATTAATACCCATGGACTGAAAATTCACAAAAACGTGGAAAACGGCAAAATATTGCCTAATTCGATGATATTTTGTTTAAATCACATGAAGGAAAAGGGGATGATAAACGTCAAAATATTGCTAAATTCGATGATTTTCCGTACGAAACAAAATGCAAGAAAACTTGCTTAAAATGCAATATTATGCGAAATTCTGAGATTTCAAGGCCAAATCACATATCGTGATACTACATGAAATAGTATCGAAATATTGGTAAAAATGAATATATTTACGTAATATCAAACTACATGAAAAACGTGAAAAAAGTCACTATATAACCATATTTGAGGATTTTAACTTCAAATCATAGAGCGAGGTTTCGTATTATTTAGTTCCAAGAAAAGACATATGACAATGTTGTTTCCAATACAAATGATAAAAAACAATGTGTTTTCAATAGAATTAACTATAATGTTCTTGATTTTCCGTTTATATTAACGAGGGAAGATTTACACGTAAAACTGCTCTAATCCGGCTGAAACGTCGATATATGCAATAAAAACCGAACTTCTCCCCTTTTCAATATCTTACTCAGTATTTTAACAAGAAACAAATAGATGATTGAAAATGAAGTATTTAAGGTTATTATCTAATCAATTATGTGTTTGCATCATTTTTATCGTATATATATGAATTAAAACCCATGGACTGAAAATTCACAAAAACGTGGAAAACGGCAAAATATTGCCTAATTCGATGATATTTTGTTTAAATCACATGAAGGAAAAGGAGATGATAATCGTCAAAATATTGCTATATTCGATGATTTTTCGTACGAAACAAAATGCAAGAAAACTTGCTTAAAATGCAATATTATGCGAAATTCTGAGATTTGAAGGCCAAATCACATATCGTGATACTACATGAAATAGTATCGAAATATTGGTAAAAATGAATATATTTACGTAATATCAAACTACATGAAAAACGTGAAAAAAGTCACTATATAACCATATTTGAGGATTTTAACTTCAAATCATAGAGCGAGGTTTCGTATTATTTAGATCCAAGAAAAGACATATGACAATGTTGTTTCCAATACAAATGATAAAAAAACAATGTGTTTTCATTAGAATTAACTATAATGTTCTTGATTTTCCGTTTATATTAACGATGGAAGATGTACACGTAAAACCGCTCTAATCCAGCTGAAACGTCGATATATGCAATAAAAACCGAATTTCTCCCCTTTTCAATATCTTACTCAGTATTTTAACGAGAAACAAATAGATGATTGAAAATGAAGTATTTAAGGTTATTATCTAATCAATTATGTGTTTGCATCATTTTTATCGTATATATATGAATTAAAACCCATGGACTGAAAATTCACAAAAACGTGGAAAACGGCAAAATATTGCCTAATTCGATGATATTTTGTTTAAATCACATGAAGGAAAAGGAGATGATAAACGTCAAAATATTGCTATATTCGATGATTTTTCGTACGAAACAAAATGCAAGAAAACTTGCTTAAAATGCAATATTATGCGAAATTCTGAGATTTGAAGGCCAAATCACATATCGTGATACTACATGAAATAGTATCGAAATATTGGTAAAAATGAATATATTTACGTAATATCACACTACATGAAAAACGTGAAAAAAGTCACTATATAACCATATTTGAGGATTTTAACTTCAAATCATAGAGCGAGGTTTCGTATTATTTAGATCCAAGAAAAGACATATGACAATGTTGTTTCCAATACAAATGATAAAAAACAATGTGTTTTCATTAGAATTAACTATAATGTTCTTGATTTTCCGTTTATATTAACGAGGGAAGATGTACACGTAAAACCGCTCTAATCCGGCTGAAACGTCGATATATGCAATAAAAACCGAACTTCTCCCCTTTTCAACATCTTACTCAGTATTTTAACGAGAAACAAATAGATGATTGAAAATGAAGTATCTAAGGTTATTATCTAATCAATTATGTGTTTGCATCATTTTTATCGTATATATATGAATTAATACCCATGGACTGAAAATTCACAAAAACGTGGAAAACGGCAAAATATTGCCTAATTCGATGATATTTTGTTTAAATCACATGAAGGAAAAGGGGATGATAAACGTCAAAATATTGCTAAATTCGATGATTTTCCGTACGAAACAAAATGCAAGAAAACTTGCTTAAAATGCAATATTATGCGAAATTCTGAGATTTCAAGGCCAAATCACATATCGTGATACTACATGAAATAGTATCGAAATATTGGTAAAAATGAATATATTTACGTAATATCAAACTACATGAAAAACGTGAAAAAAGTCACTATATAACCATATTTGAGGATTTTAACTTCAAATCATAGAGCGAGGTTTCGTATTATTTAGTTCCAAGAAAAGACATATGACAATGTTGTTTCCAATACAAATGATAAAAAACAATGTGTTTTCATTAGAATTAACTATAATGTTCTTGATTTTCCGTTTATATTAACGAGGGAAGATGTACACGTAAAACCGCTCTAATCCGGCTGAAACGTCGATATATGCAATAAAAACCGAACTTCTCCCCTTTTCAACATCTTACTCAGTATTTTAACGAGAAACAAATAGATGATTGAAAATGAAGTATTTAAGGTTATTATCTAATCAATTATGTGTTTGCATCATTTTTATCGTATATATATGAATTAATACCCATGGACTGAAAATTCACAAAAACGTGGAAAACGGCAAAATATTGCCTAATTCGATGATATTTTGTTTAAATCACATGAAGGAAAAGGGGATGATAAACGTCAAATTATTGCTAAATTCGATGATTTTCCGTACGAAACAAAATGCAAGAAAACTTGCTTAAAATGCAATATTATGCGAAATTCTGAGATTTCAAGGCCAAATCACATATCGTGATACTACATGAAATAGTATCGAAATATTGGTAAAAATGAATATATTTACGTAATATCAAACTACATGAAAAACGTGAAAAAAGTCACTATATAACCATATTTGAGGATTTTAACTTCAAATCATAGAGCGAGGTTTCGTATTATTTAGTTCCAAGAAAAGACATATGACAATGTTGTTTCCAATACAAATGATAAAAAACAATGTGTTTTCATTAGAATTAACTATAATGTTCTTGATTTTCCGTTTATATTAACGAGGGAAGATGTAAACGTAAAACCGCTCTAATCCGGCTGAAACGTCGATATATGCAATAAAAACCGAACTTCTCCCCTTTTCAATATCTTACTCAGTATTTTAACAAGAAACAAATAGATGATTGAAAATGAAGTATTTAAGGTTATTATCTAATCAATTATATGTTTGCATCATTTTTATCGGATATATATATAAATTAATACCCTGGACGGAAAATTCACAAAACGTGGAAAACGGCAAAATATTGCCTAATTCGATGATATTTTGTTTAAATCACATGAAGGAAAAGGAGATGATAATCGTCAAAATATTGCTATATTCGATGATTTTTCGTACGAAACAAAATGCAAGAAAACTTGCTTAAAATGCAATATTATGCGAAATTCTGAGATTTGAAGGCCAAATCACATATCGTGATACTACATGAAATAGTATCGAAATATTGGTAAAAATGAATATATTTACGTAATATCAAACTACATGAAAAACGTGAAAAAAGTCACTATATAACCATATTTGAGGATTTTAACTTCAAATCATAGAGCGAGGTTTCGTATTATTTAGATCCAAGAAAAGACATATGACAATGTTGTTTCCAATACAAATGATAAAAAAACAATGTGTTTTCATTAGAATTAACTATAATGTTCTTGATTTTCCGTTTATATTAACGATGGAAGATGTACACGTAAAACCGCTCTAATCCAGCTGAAACGTCGATATATGCAATAAAAACCGAATTTCTCCCCTTTTCAATATCTTACTCAGTATTTTAACGAGAAACAAATAGATGATTGAAAATGAAGTATTTAAGGTTATTATCTAATCAATTATGTGTTTGCATCATTTTTATCGTATATATATGAATTAAAACCCATGGACTGAAAATTCACAAAAACGTGGAAAACGGCAAAATATTGCCTAATTCGATGATATTTTGTTTAAATCACATGAAGGAAAAGGAGATGATAAACGTCAAAATATTGCTATATTCGATGATTTTTCGTACGAAACAAAATGCAAGAAAACTTGCTTAAAATGCAATATTATGCGAAATTCTGAGATTTGAAGGCCAAATCACATATCGTGATACTACATGAAATAGTATCGAAATATTGGTAAAAATGAATATATTTACGTAATATCAAACTACATGAAAAACGTGAAAAAAGTCACTATATAACCATATTTGAGGATTTTAACTTCAAATCATAGAGCGAGGTTTCGTATTATTTAGTTCCAAGAAAAGACATATGACAATGTTGTTTCCAATACAAATGATAAAAAACAATGTGTTTTCATTAGAATTAACTATAATGTTCTTGATTTTCCGTTTATATTAACGAGGGAAGATGTAAACGTAAAACCGCTCTAATCCGGCTGAAACGTCGATATATGCAATAAAAACCGAACTTCTCCCCTTTTCAATATCTTACTCAGTATTTTAACAAGAAACAAATAGATGATTGAAAATGAAGTATTTAAGGTTATTATCTAATCAATTATATGTTTGCATCATTTTTATCGGATATATATATAAATTAATACCCATGGACGGAAAATTCACAAAACGTGGAAAACGGCAAAAATATTGCCTAATTCGATGATATTTTGTTTAAATCTCATGAAGGAAAAGGAGATGATAAACGTTAAAATATTGCTAAATTCGATGATTTTTCGTACGAAGCAAAATACAAGAAAACTTGCTTAAAATGCAATATTATGCGAAATTCTGAGATTTGAAGGCCAAATCACATATCGTGATACTACATGAAATAGTATCGAAATATTGGTAGAAATGAATATATTTACGTAATATCAAACTACATGAAAAACGTGAAAAAAGTCACTATATAACCATATTTGAGGATTTTAACTTCAAATCATAGAGCGAGGTTTCGTATTATTTAGTTCCAAGAAAAGACATATGACAATGTTGTTTCCAATACAAATGATAAAAAACAATGTGTTTTCAATAGAATTAACTATAATGTTCTTGATTTTCCGTTTATATTAACGAGGGAAGATTTACACGTAAAACCGCTCTAATCCGGCTGAAACGTCGATATATGCAATAAAAACCGAACTTCTCCCCTTTTCAATATCTTACTCAGTATTTTAACAAGAAACAAATAGATGATTGAAAATTAAGTATTTAAGGTTATTATCTAATCAATTATGTGTTTGCATCATTTTTATCGTATATATATGAATTAAAACCCATGGACTGAAAATTCACAAAAACGTGGAAAACGGCAAAATATTGCCTAATTCGATGATATTTTGTTTAAATCACATGAAGGAAAAGGAGATGATAATCGTCAAAATATTGCTATATTCGATGATTTTTCGTACAAAACAAAATGCAAGAAAACTTGCTTAAAATGCAATATTATGCGAAATTCTGAGATTTGAAGGCCAAATCACATATCGTGATACTACATGAAATAGTATCGAAATATTGGTAAAAATGAATATATTTACGTAATATCAAACTACATGAAAAACGTGAAAAAAGTCACTATATAACCATATTTGAGGATTTTAACTTCAAATCATAGAGCGAGGTTTCGTATTATTTAGATCCAAGAAAAGACATATGACAATGTTGTTTCCAATACAAATGATAAAAAAACAATGTGTTTTCATTAGAATTAACTATAATGTTCTTGATTTTCCGTTTATATTAACGATGGAAGATGTACACGTAAAACCGCTCTAATCCAGCTGAAACGTCGATATATGCAATAAAAACCGAATTTCTCCCCTTTTCAATATCTTACTCAGTATTTTAACGAGAAACAAATAGATGATTGAAAATGAAGTATTTAAGGTTATTATCTAATCAATTATGTGTTTGCATCATTTTTATCGTATATATATGAATTAAAACCCATGGACTGAAAATTCACAAAAACGTGGAAAACGGCAAAATATTGCCTAATTCGATGATATTTTGTTTAAATCACATGAAGGAAAAGGAGATGATAAACGTCAAAATATTGCTATATTCGATGATTTTTCGTACGAAACAAAATGCAAGAAAACTTGCTTAAAATGCAATATTATGCGAAATTCTGAGATTTGAAGGCCAAATCACATATCGTGATACTACATGAAATAGTATCGAAATATTGGTAAAAATGAATATATTTACGTAATATCAAACTACATGAAAAACGTGAAAAAAGTCACTATATAACCATATTTGAGGATTTTAACTTCAAATCATAGAGCGAGGTTTCGTATTATTTAGATCCAAGAAAAGACATATGACAATGTTGTTTCCAATACAAATGATAAAAAACAATGTGTTTTCATTAGAATTAACTATAATGTTCTTGATTTTCCGTTTATATTAACGAGGGAAGATGTACACGTAAAACCGCTCTAATCCGGCTGAAACGTCGATATATGCAATAAAAACCGAACTTCTCCCCTTTTCAACATCTTACTCAGTATTTTAACGAGAAACAAATAGATGATTGAAAATGAAGTATCTAAGGTTATTATCTAATCAATTATGTGTTTGCATCATTTTTATCGTATATATATGAATTAATACCCATGGACTGAAAATTCACAAAAACGTGGAAAACGGCAAAATATTGCCTAATTCGATGATATTTTGTTTAAATCACATGAAGGAAAAGGGGATGATAAACGTCAAAATATTGCTAAATTCGATGATTTTCCGTACGAAACAAAATGCAAGAAAACTTGCTTAAAATGCAATATTATGCGAAATTCTGAGATTTCAAGGCCAAATCACATATCGTGATACTACATGAAATAGTATCGAAATATTGGTAAAAATGAATATATTTACGTAATATCAAACTACATGAAAAACGTGAAAAAAGTCACTATATAACCATATTTGAGGATTTTAACTTCAAATCATAGAGCGAGGTTTCGTATTATTTAGTTCCAAGAAAAGACATATGACAATGTTGTTTCCAATACAAATGATAAAAAACAATGTGTTTTCATTAGAATTAACTATAATGTTCTTGATTTTCCGTTTATATTAACGAGGGAAGATGTACACGTAAAACCGCTCTAATCCGGCTGAAACGTCGATATATGCAATAAAAACCGAACTTCTCCCCTTTTCAACATCTTACTCAGTATTTTAACGAGAAACAAATAGATGATTGAAAATGAAGTATTTAAGGTTATTATCTAATCAATTATGTGTTTGCATCATTTTTATCGTATATATATGAATTAATACCCATGGACTGAAAATTCACAAAAACGTGGAAAACGGCAAAATATTGCCAAATTCGATGATATTTTGTTTAAATCACATGAAGGAAAAGGGGATGATAAACGTCAAAATATTGCTAAATTCGATGATTTTCCGTACGAAACAAAATGCAAGAAAACTTGCTTAAAATGCAATATTATGCGAAATTCTGAGATTTCAAGGCCAAATCACATATCGTGATACTACATGAAATAGTATCGAAATATTGGTAAAAATGAATATATTTACGTAATATCAAACTCCATGAAAAACGTGAAAAAAGTCACTATATAACCATATTTGAGGATTTTAACTTCAAATCATAGAGCGAGGTTTCGTATTATTTAGTTCCAAGAAAAGACATATGACAATGTTGTTTCCAATACAAATGATAAAAAACAATGTGTTTTCATTAGAATTAACTATAATGTTCTTGATTTTCCGTTTATATTAACGAGGGAAGATGTAAACGTAAAACCGCTCTAATCCGGCTGAAACGTCGATATATGCAATAAAACCGAACTTCTCCCCTTTTCAATATCTTACTCAGTATTTTAACGAGAAACAAATAGATGATTGAAAATGAAGTATTTAAGGTTATTATCTAATCAATTATGTGTTTGCATCATTTTTATCGTATATATATGAATTAAAACCCATGGACTGAAAATTCACAAAAACGTGGGAAACGGCAAAATATTGCCTAATTCGATGATATTTTGTTTAAATCACATGAAGGAAAAAGAGATGATAAACGTCAAAATATTGCTATATTCGATGATTTTTCGTAAGAAACAAAATGCAAGAAAACTTGCTTAAAATGCAATATTATGCGAAATTCTGAGATTTGAAGGCCAAATCACATATCGTGATACTACATGAAATAGTATCGAAATATTGGTAAAAATGAATATATTTACGTAATATCAAACTACATGAAAAACGTGAAAAAAGTCACTATATAACCATATTTGAGGATTTTAACTTCAAATCACAGAGCGAGGTTTCGTATTATTTAGATCCAAGAAAAGACATATGACAATGTTGTTTCCAATACAAATGATAAAAAACAATGTGTTTTCATTAGAATTAACTATAATGTTCTTGATTTTCCGTTTATATTAACGAGGGAAGATGTACACGTAAAACCGCTCTAATCCGGCTGAAACGTCGATATATGCAATAAAAACCGAACTTCTCCCCTTTTCAACATCTTACTCAGTATTTTAACGAGAAACAAATAGATGATTGAAAATGAAGTATTTAAGGTTATTATCTAATCAATTATGTGTTTGCATCATTTTTATCGTATATATATGAATTAATACCCATGGACTGAAAATTCACAAAAACGTGGAAAACGGCAAAATATTGCCTAATTCGATGATATTTTGTTTAAATCACATGAAGGAAAAGGGGATGATAAACGTCAAAATATTGCTAAATTCGATGATTTTCCGTACGAAACAAAATGCAAGAAAACTTGCTTAAAATGTAATATTATGCGAAATTCTGAGATTTCAAGGCCAAATCACATATCGGGATACTACATGAAATAGTATCGAAATATTGGTAAAAATGAATATATTTACGTAATATCAAACTACATGAAAAACGTGAAAAAAGTCACTATATAACCATATTTGAGGATTTTAACTTCAAATCATAGAGCGAGGTTTCGTATTATTTAGTTCCAAGAAAAGACATATGACAATGTTGTTTCCAATACAAATGATAAAAAACAATGTGTTTTCATTAGAATTAACTATAATGTTCTTGATTTTCCGTTTATATTAACGAGGGAAGATGTACACGTAAAACCGCTCTAATCCGGCTGAAACGTCGATATATGCAATAAAAACCGAACTTCTCCCCTTTTCAACATCTTACTCAGTATTTTAACGAGAAACAAATAGATGATTGAAAATGAAGTATTTAAGGTTATTATCTAATCAATTATGTGTTTGCATCATTTTTATCGTATATATATGAATTAATACCCATGGACTGAAAATTCACAAAAACGTGGAAAACGGCAAAATATTGCCTAATTCGATGATATTTTGTTTAAATCACATGAAGGAAAAGGGGATGATAAACGTCAAAATATTGCTAAATTCGATGATTTTCCGTACGAAACAAAATGCAAGAAAACTTGCTTAAAATGCAATATTATGCGAAATTCTGATATTTCAAGGCCAAATCACATATCGTGATACTACATGAAATAGTATCGAAATATTGGTAAAAATGAATATATTTACGTAATATCAAACTACATGAAAAACGTGAAAAAAGTCACTATATAACCATATTTGAGGATTTTAACTTCAAATCATAGAGCGAGGTTTCGTATTATTTAGATCCAAGAAAAGACATATGACAATGTTGTTTTCAATACAAATGATAAAAAAACAATGTGTTTTCATTAGAATTAACTATAATGTTCTTGATTTTCAGTTTATATTAACGATGGAAGATGTACACGTAAAACCGCTCTAATCCGGCTGAAACGTCGATATATGCAATAAAAACCGAACTTCTCCCCTTTTCAATATCTTACTCAGTATTTAAACGAGAAACAAATAGATGATTGAAAATGAAGTATTTAAGGTTATTATCTAATCAATTATGTGTTTGCATCATTTTTATCGTATATATATATAAGAATTAATACCCATGGACGGAAAATTCACAAAAACGTGGAAAACGGCAAAATATTGCCTAATTCGATGATATTTTGTTTAAATCACATGAAGGAAAAGGAGATGATAAACGTTAAAATATTGCTAAATTCGATGATTTTTCGTACGAAGCAAAATGCAAGAAAACTTGCTTAAAATGCAATATTATGCGAAATTCTGAGATTTCAAGGCCAAATCACATATCGTGATACTACATGAAATAGTATCGAAATATTGGTAAAAATGAATATATTTACGTAACATCAAACTACATGAAAAACGTGAAAAAAGTCACTATATAACCATATTTGAGGATTTTAACTTCAAATCATAGAGCGAGGTTTCGTATTATTTAGTTCCAAGGAAAGACATATGACAGTGTTGTTTCCAATACAAATGATAAAAAACAATGTGTTTTCATTAGAATTAACTATAATGTTCTTGATTTTCCGTTTATATTAACGAGGGAAGATGTACACGTAAAACCGCTCTAATCCGGTTGAAACGTCGATATATGCAATAAAAACCGAACTTCTCCCCTTTTCAACATCTTACTCAGTATTTTAACGAGAAACAAATAGATGATTGAAAATGAAGTATTTAAGGTTATTATCTATTCAATTATGTGTTTGCATCATTTTTATCGTATATATATGAATTAATACCCATGGACTGAAAATTCACAAAAACGTGGAAAACGGCAAAATATTGCCTAATTCGATGATATTTTGTTTAAATCACATGAAGGAAAAGGGGATGATAAACGTCAAAATATTGCTAAATTCGATGATTTTCCGTACGAAACAAAATGCAAGAAAACTTGCTTAAAATGCAATATTATGCGAAATTCTTAGATTTCAAGGCCAAATCACATATCGTGATACTACATGAAATAGTATCGAAATATTGGTAAAAATTAATATATTTACGTAATATCAAACTACATGAAAAACGTGAAAAAGTCACTATTTAACCATATTTGAGGATTTTAACTTCAAATCATACAGCGAGGTTTCGTATTATTTGGATCCAAGAAAAGACATATGACAATGTTGTTTCCAATACAAATGATAAAAATCAATGTGTTTTCATTAGAATTAACTAAAATGTTCCTGATTTTCCGTTTATATTACCGATGGAAGATGTACACGAAAACCGCTCTATTCCGGCTGAAACGTCGATATATGCAATAAAATCAGAACTTCTCCGCCTTTCAATATCTTACTCAGTATTTTAACGAGAAAGAAATAGTTGATTGAAAATGAAGAATTTAAGGTTATTATCTAATCAATTATGTGTTTGCATCATTTTTGTCGTATATATATGAATTAAAACCCATGGACTGAAAATTCACAAAAACGTGGAAAACGGCAAAATATTGCCTAATTCGATGATATTTTGTTTAAATCACATGAAGGAAAAGGAGATGATAAACGTTAAAATATTACTAAATTCGATGATTTTTCGTACGAAGCAAAATGCAAGAAAACTTGCTTAAAATGCAATATTATGCGAAATTCTGAGATTTCAAGGCCAAATCACATATCGTGATACTACATGAAATAGTATCGAAATATTGGTAAAAATGAATATATTTACGTAACATCAAACTACATGAAAAACGTGAAAAAAGTCACTATATAACCATATTTGAGGATTTTAACTTCAAATCATAGAGCGAGGTTTCGTATTATTTAGTTCCAAGAAAAGACATATGACAGTGTTGTTTCCAATACAAATGATAAAAAACAATGTGTTTTCATTAGAATTAACTATAATGTTCTTGATTTTCCGTTTATATTAACGAGGGAAGATGTACACGTAAAACCGCTCTAATCCGGCTGAAACGTCGATATATGCAATAAAAACCGAACTTCTCCCCTTTTCAACATCTTACTCAGTATTTTAACGAGAAACAAATAGATGATTGAAAATGAAGTATTTAAGGTAATTATCTAATCAATTATGTGTTTGCATCATTTTTATCGTATATAAATGAATTAATACCCATGGACTGAAAATTCACAAAAACGTGGAAAACGGCAAAATATTGCCTAATTCGATGATAATTTGTTTAAATCACATGAAGGAAAAGGGGATGATAAACGTCAAAATATTGCTAAATTCGATGATTTTCCGTACGAAACAAAATGCAAGAAAACATTTTAGTAAATTCTAATGAAAACACATTGCTTTTTATCATTTGTATTGGAAACAACATTGTCATATGTCTTTTCTTGGATCTAAATAATACGAAACCTCGCTCTATGATTTGAAGTTAAAATCCTCAAATATGGTAAAATAGCGACTTTTTCACGTTAATCATGTAGTTTGATATTACGTAAATATATTCATTTTTACCAATATTTCGATACTATTTCATGTAGTATTACGATATGTGATTTGGCCTTGAAATCTCAAATTTCGCATAATATTGCATTCTAAGCAAGTTTTCTTGCATTTTGTTTCGTACGAAAAATCATCAAATATAGCAATATTTTGACGTTTATCATCCCCTTTTCCTTTATGTGATTTAAACAAAATATCATCGAATTCGGCAATATTTTGCCGTTTTTCCACGTTTTTGTGAATTTTCAGTTTATGGGTATTAATTCATTATATATACGATAAAAATACGATTTGAGCAAAGAATGATGATACCATGTTGGTCACGTTGCGATACAAGGTTACACATATGATCAGAAATAATACTAAAGGCTTTGCACAGAACATCTGGTCTGGGAAGGGTGAAGTGATGCTTGATAGTTTGGGCTTGGAAGGGGGGAGGGAGGGGGTAGGGGTTTGGTGGGGGTGGATGGGGAGAGGGTAAGGTCATCCCAGTACCTCCTCCATCTCACTACGCCTCAAACCATCACGAAGGTTAGACCCTAACAAGATGGATTGATGTTTCACTCAATCAGGAGTCTTGAACATTCTGTGACATTGTCTTACTATGATAATGCCGTTGTGTGTTACAAGGTCTGCACAGCAGTAATTGGTGTAGGAAGAAGAGGTGATGGAGATTGAGTAGACACGCATACATTTCAATGATATTTATTTGGGCAGCAGATGTTGTGATCACAGTTAACAAGAACAATTTGTAGGTAGAGATCGCGTCTCCCGTGACGATGTGTTGACTTATATTGAATTTTGTAACTAGCTCGTCATGATTGTAACTTGCTTAGCTAAAAATGAATTGTGGGGTTCAGTCCTGGACTCCTTTATGCGTCTCTGCAAGCCTTTACTGCCCATATGACTTAATCATTCTGTGTGATTGGGCTGTTTAGCATCACGTGGGTAGTTCTTGACACACTATGTAACCCGCATATAATGTAGAGAGAGAGAGAAGCTGTATAAATAATCAGATAGCTTGTTAATCAATGTGTGTCAAACTCCCAGGAATGCATTTTGGAATTTGTATGTTGCGCTCATGGCTCACCTTTGAGAAAGAACATTGTCACACTCAATGCTATGTGCCAGTGTGAGCTGTGTCAGGACAGAGTATAGTATGCCGTATTGCTGTCACTCCCAGCAGTGTGGAGGTGGTGTTGGTATGTGGTATGTCCTGCTATGTGGATGGAGGGGGGGGGAGGGCGTGACTGACTATGAAAGAGGTTGATGATGACATTCTCAACAGTTAGGCCTCAACCTTTGAAGAGGTAACCCATGTGGTCATGTTGTGTCACTCCTCAGAGCTATTTGGTAGGTATGGCCCGCATATCCTTAGCGCTCTGGAAGCAGGGAGGGTACCTAAAACTGTCATTCTTTAAGAAAAAATAATGACTACTTTCACACACAAACCCACTGCCAGCTGTTACCTCCCTTTCCCCTCCTTCTCCCCTCCAATCTTAAGACCCTGGACTCTCACGCTCCCCTCAACACTTCCTGCCCATGTAGGGGGAGAACTAATGGACGTCATTGGTCTCCTCTCAGGTATGGGGGGCTCCCCTCACCCTCCACAACATAACCTACATACTCCTCCTCCTCCATACATGACCGCATACCATCCACATAGCTTCCATCCCCTACCCAACATGTCTCTCTCAAGTGACGCCTGGCCGGACGCCACGCGTCATAACATCCGGGGAAACCTTTGAGATGATGTACACATGCCCACATACGTATCCTCCCCTCCCCTCTTACCTACATGACCCACAAAGTCCTCCGGACGGTACCCGTCCCTTACATTTTACCCCTGCGACCCACAACGTCCCCCACGGCGCAACCCGTCCCATTCTACGGACTCCCACACCACTTTTGACTATGACCGAGTTCGATCCCCGAGGTTCTCCTCGGGTTTGGGACGGTTGTAGGCGTATATTTCACTACTAGTATACAGGCAGCAGAATGCAAAGGCAGCGCAATATACAATCAGCACAGTATAAGACCAGCAGAGTATACAGGCAACAGAGTATACAGCAAATAGAGTATACAGCAAGCAGAGTATACAGACAGCACAGCATATAGCTAGCAGAGTATACAGGCAGCAGGATATACAACCAGCAGAGTATACAGCCAGCAGAGTATTCTGCCAGCAGAGTATACAGTTAGCAGAATATACAGCTAGCAAAGTATGCAGCCAACAGATTATGCAACCAGTAGAGTATATTGCTAGAAAAGTATACAGCCAGCATAGTATACAACCAGCAGAGTATACAGTCAGCAGAGTATTCAGGCAGCAGCGTATACAGACAACAGAGAATACAACCAGGACAGTATACAACCAGCAGAGTATGCAGCCAGCAGAGTATACAGAGAGCAGAGTATACAACCAGCACAGTATACAATAGCACAATATACAAATAGCACAGTATACAGCTAGCAGAGTATTAAGCCAGCAGAGTATACAGGCAACAGAGTATACAGCCAGCAGAGTATACAGGCAGCAGAGTATACAGCCAGCAGAAAATACAGACAGTAGAGTATACAGCCAGCAGAGTATACAAACAACAAAGTATAAAGCCAACACAGTACACAAATAGCAAAGTATTTAGCAAGCAGAGTATACAGTCAGCAGAATATACAGGTAGCAAAATTTACACCTAACAGAGTATACAGCCAGCAGAGTTCACCGCAAGCAGAGTATACAGCCAGCAGAGAATACAGGTAGCAGCATATACAGGCAGCAGATTATACATCCATCAAAGTATTCAGCCAGCAGGGTATACAGCCAACAGAGTATACAGCCAGCAGAGTATACAGGTAGTAAAGTTTACTCCTAGCAGAGTATACATCCAGCAGAGTTTACCGCCAGCAGAGTATACAGCCAGCAGAGAATACAGGTAGCAGAGTATTAGCCAGCCTAGTATACAACCAGCAGAGTATACAGGCAGCAGCGTATTCCGACAGCAGAGTATTCTGCTGTCAGTATGTGCTTATACACAGACAGTATACAAATAGCACAGTTTACAGCCAGCAGAGCATACAGGCAG
Organism: Procambarus clarkii; assembly: GCF_040958095.1. Lineage (NCBI taxonomy): Eukaryota > Metazoa > Arthropoda > Malacostraca > Decapoda > Cambaridae > Procambarus > Procambarus clarkii. The sequence continues at coordinate 16,344 of NW_027190990.1, forward strand.
CAGAGTATACAGCTAGCAGAGTATACAGCCAGCAGAGTATGAAGCCAGCAGAGTATACAGCGAGTAGAGTATACAGGCAGCAAAGAATACAACAGCCAGAAGAGAATAAAGGCAGCAGAGTATACAGCCAGCAGAGTATGAAGCAAGCAGAGTATACAGCCAGCAGAGTATGAAGCCAGCAGAGTATACAGCCAGCTGAGTATACAGCCAGCAGAGTATGCAGCCAGCAGAGTATACAGCCAGCAGATTATACAGCCAACACAGAATACAGCCAGCAGAGTATACAGCCAGCAGAGTATAGAGCCAGCAGATTATACAGCCAACACAGAATACAGCCAGCAGAGTATACAGCCAGCAGAGTATGCAGCCAGCAGAGTATACAGCCAGCAGAGTATGCAGCCAGAAGAGTATACAGCCAGCAGAGTATGCAGCCAGCAGAGTATACAGCTGCAGAGTATACAGCCAACAGAGTATACAGCTGCAGAGTATACAGCCAACAGAGTATGCAACCAGCAGAGTATAGAGCCAGCAGATTATACAGCAAACACAGAATACAGCCAGGAGAGTATACAGCCAGCAGAGTATGCAGTCAGCAGAGTATGCAGCTGCAGAGTATTCAGCCAGCAGAGTATGCAGCCAGGAGAGTATTCATCCAATACAGTTAACCTAGGTCAGGTTAGGTAAGGTTGTGTAGGGGTAGGTTAGAATAGGTGAAAATGTGGGTAAAATGGCTTTGGCTGTGCTATGATACAAAAGATTTGGGTATATCTGTGGAAATTGGCATAAATTAGGTTGAATTTAGGTGGGAATAGCTTAAGTTTTGCCAACTTTAATCAAATCTTGCTTTGGATATGTGTTATGAATTAGTTACTTGTTATGGGGAGCATGGAGTATTAATGAGAAGGGCCAATAGCTGGAATCAAGATGTATCAAAAATAGTGGAGTAGATAGGCCCGGCCCTCCAAGAAACATAGTTTCCTGTTAATGCTTCAAGGTTTTAGAAACAGATCTGCTGTCTAGTGTAGAATCATCTACACTAATGCAACAGGATTAATGTATATACCTCAAAAAACTAACTTATTTCTTAAACCCTCTAACAACCTCCCATATACATTACTTTAATTACAACACTTTACCCGACTATCTTACGTTAACTACCTTGGTCCACTTAGGCAGGATACAAGGCTTACACTTGGACAAAACTAGGGTAAAGTCTACTTGAAGAGAGGCACATGAAAGGCTTGAAGCAGCTTGGGGTAGCTAAGCCCCACGTGGTACGCTAGTCACAACACAAACACTTAGGGATGCCCAAAACACGGGCTTATACTACACAATACTTATAAATCAAACATTCACACCTAGCTAGTAGCATGATACCTTAATACTAATTAACTTATCTGAGAAATACCCCAGCATGGGGCATTTCATGGGAAGTAAGGGAAGAGAGGTGTAGGAAGAGGAGGAGACAGAGCCACACAGGAGAGGTGTTGACCCAAGCCCAGTCGTCCAGAGAAAGCGAAGGAGCCTCCAGTCCCCAAGCTCCCCAAGTTGTTGTTGTTCCCGGGAAGCTAACGTAGCTGATCGTGCAGCTACATACAATACAAGTCTTCACCGGCCTTTGTTACTAGTTACTTTAATAGTTCTAAGACTAGCTGATAACTAGTTCAATATTTAATAATCAACAAGCCCAGAGTCTTAATGCTCTGTAGGAAACAAGATTCGTCTTACGTCTGGCAAGGAAGATAGGCATATTATAAATGACGTCCTAAACATACATAAAAAATATCATACAAATTGTGTATTGTTTAACCAAGTTGGCTGTGATTGTATCTGTGCATATAGCACACTTATTATACTTGTGCAAGTTGTGTATTAGTTTGTGCAGATTATGTATTTTGCATAAGTTGTATGATGATTGCAATTATGTATTGATTATATTTCCACAAATTGCGTATTGTTTGTGCAAGTTTTGTATTAATTGTACATGTTTTGTATGTGTACCTAATTGAACTCACCTAATTGTGCTTGCGGGGCTTGAGCTCTGGCTCTTTGGTCCCGCCTCTCAACTGTCAAACAACTGGTGTACAGATTCCTGAGACTACTGGGCTCTATCATATCTACATTTAAAACTGTGTATGGAGTCAGCCTCCACCACATCACTTCCTAGTGCATTCCATTTATTAGCTATTAACTTTATCTGACACTGAAAAGTCTTTCTAACGTCTCTGTGACTCATCTGGGTACTAAGTTTCCACCTGTGTCCCCTTGTTCGTGTCCCACCCATGCTGAAGAGTTTGTCTTTGTCGACCCTGTCAATTCCCTTGAGAATTTTGTAGGTGATTATCATGTCTCCCTTTACTCTTCTGTTTTCCAGGGATGTGAGGTTCAGCTCCTTTAGCCTTTCCTCGTAGCTCAGTCCTCTCAGTTCCAGAACGAGCCTGGTGGCATACCGCTGAATCTTCTCTAACTTTGTCTTGTGTTTAACTAGGTATGGACTCCAGGCTGGAGCTGCATACTACAGGATTGGTCTTACGTAAGTGGTATACAGGGTCCTGAACGATTCCTTACACAAGTTTCTAAAGGCAGTTCTTATGTTGGCCAGTCTAGCATATGCCGCTGATGATATTCTTTTGATGTGGGCCTCTGGGAACAGGTTCGGTGTGATATCAACCCCCAGATCTTTCTTCCTATTTCACTCTTGCAGGATTTCACCTCCCAGATGATACCTTGTGTTCAGCCTCCTGCTCCCTTCGCCTAATTTCATTACCTTACACTTTCCTGAGTTGAACTTTAGCAGCCATTTTTTGACCATTCCTCCAGTTTGTCCAGGTTATCCTGTAGTCTCTGTCTATCATCATCCGTCTTGATTCTTCTCATAATTTTTGCATCATCAGCAAACATTGAGAGGAACGAGTCTATGCCCTCCGGAAGATCGTTTACATATATTAGAAACAGGATGGGTCCAAGTACTGAGCCCTGTGGGACTCCGCTGGTGAAAAATGCAGTCGGCCCACATGTGTATTTGTGGAACTGAGTAGTTGTGTTCATATTTGGGCTACTTGTGTAATAATTGTACATATGTTGTAACTGTATTTGTGTGTATTGTGTATTTGAGCTGGTTGTGTATTTACATATTTGGGCTAGTTATGTATTGTATGTATTTGTGCTGGATATGTATTTATGCAGGTGGTGTAATAATTATGAAAGATGTATAATAATTGTGCAAGTTGTGTGTTAATTGTGTATGTTGTGTAATTATATATGGACGAATTGTTATTTATACCTTTGTGTATTGATTGTCATTGTGCAAGTTGTGTAATTATATAGCAAGTTTGCTTGTATTAATTGTGCACAGATGTGTATTACTTACACCATTTGTGTAATAAGTGTCCATGTTTTACAATAGTTTTTTGCGAATATTGTATTTAAGCACGTTGTGTTTTTTATTTGCTGAAGTGGAACTGGTGCAACTGTATTTTTATTTTATGGTGAGAATTGTGCATTTGTGAAAGTTCGGTATATGTTATCTGAAAAATAGGTCTTCATGTGAAAGTGTATTTTGTTTATGAGACAATGTGTGGGTATTTTGTGAAAATTATGTGTATGGAATTGTGAAATTTTAGTGAAAGCTCATTTTGATTGTATGAGTGCATATGAAATTTTATATAGTTATGCAAATACCATACTCTGTGTAAATGTTATATTTTGAGTGTATATGTAATATTTGTGTAAATGGTATGTTTTGTGTGCACCTCACATATTTTGTATGTAAATGACATATTTTGTCTATATATAGCGTGATATAAATATAAATTGCATATAAATTTTGGGTGTGAATGGCATATTTTGTGTGTAAACGATATATTTTGTGTGTGAATAATATATTTTGTACATAAATGGCATATCTGGTGTGTAAATGTTGTATTTTCTGTGTAAATGAAATATTGTGTGGAATTGCTTTGTGCTAAAATGCTACATTGAGTGTATATGTGTGTGTTTGTGTGTTTTATTCTGTGTGTTTTTAATTTTGTGTATTTTTATAGTGTAAGTATAAGTGTTGCATTTTGTTTGTGTGATGTTAAATTAATATATTTTTGTGCGCCTTAACACAACCTAAGCTTTTTGTGAATTATTACTTATGTATTTATTTCAATGGGATATATATATTGTC
>NW_027190991.1:0-20449 GCF_040958095.1 Procambarus clarkii
GGTAGCCGTCCGGGTTGACGACAGGCACGATGTACCACTCCGTCCTCTTCAGCAGGTCTCGCCAAGACTCGTCTGTAATCAGCAGGTTCAGGATATACATAGAGACGGCAGGAGAGATCCATTCACGAGCATGGATACCTGGAACAACGGGATAGAGATTGGGAAATAATTAGCTATTATTTTATATTGTCACTTATCATTATTAACTCTATTATCTTACTTATAATTGTTATATACGCAATATGTTATATACACTGTATTGCTAACTCTATTGGCTATTCAGGACGAACAAGCTCCTCTCTCTTACCAGCTTCGATCCAGATCTTTGTCTTGGGTTCATCGGAGAATGGATCTGTGACTTTAATCACCAGGACTTGGCGCCCCTCCTCCGTGGTGGCTGCCGTTAGCACCTGCACGAAGCAGCCTCCCATTTCCTTCACCCAGTTTATGAACTTCTCGACGTCTGCCGTATTGTGGTAGACGTTCCAATCCATCGGATGTTCTGTGGGATTCGTTGGGTTATAATATAAAAACTGTAAACCTACCATATGCCATATGTACCAACTATACATATGGCGGCTACTAAGGATTGGTACAGTGACCCGTGTTAGTAATATGACGGACCATGCACATGATACCGGCAGTGGTCTCCCAGAGTGCTGCTAATGTTAGTCTCTGAATGAAGAAGTCCATATCTCCCTTTATAAGGGAGATCAATGGTATATATGAACCAATTGTGTGCCTCGGGTGCCAAGTCTTCAGAGGTTAGACCGTACAGTGGTCCTTATTCGCCCATCTCATATTTCATGTGTCCACGAGACGTATAGCTCATGGCATGAGCAAATACCATAGCCAGAACTTCGTGTTCATGGATGTTTGCTGGAGGAATGTCATTCCGCAACACAGGATAAACGATACACTGGCCATAGCCTCGGAAAGCTATGAACAGGTCAATGCCACCCACTGTTTCCATGATTGCTTGGAGACCTTGGGTTTCTGGTTCAGTGAAGGGTGTGACGCCTTTGTAAGTCTCGCTACACGGTCGAATGTAGTGCTAAAGCTCCATTCCAAGTCCAAGTCACGGATCAGGCTCACGCCTTTGCACCCTCTATCAAGGAGGGTCTGGCGATTCTTTCTCCACAGCCTAGAGTAAACCATAATGTTAGAATCATGACAATGAAATTTTTTTTAGAAACTAACCGTGAGGTTGGTATTATTTCCCATTATAAACTGCTATATATATTATCTCATTACTAGTCACGACTTGGGATACACACGCTTCTGGGCAATAATGTGCAGTGTATTGTAAAACTGCAGGGGGTCTTCTATGACGTGTTCACTGTGCGAGGTGGTGTGGCATGAACACTGCACGGTGTTGCATATCATGTACACTGTTGACTGACCTGGCACTCTCGGAGGTGAAGGTGTAATGGTAGCCGTCCGGGTTGACGACAGGCACGATGTACCACTCCGTCCTCTTCAGCAGGTCTCGCCAAGACTCGTCTGTAATCAGCAGGTTCAGGATATACATAGAGACGGCAGGAGAGATCCATTCACGAGCATGGATACCTGAAACAACGGGATAGAGATTGGGAAAAAAATAGCTATTATTTCATATTGTTATATACATATATTGTTAAATAATTGTTATATACACAATTACAATTATTATTGCTAACTCTATTGGCTATTCAGGACGAACAAGCTCCTCTCTCTTACCAGTTTCGATCCAGATCTTTGTCTTGGGTTCATCGGAGACTGTGACTTTAATCACCAGGACTTGGCGCCCCTCCTCCGTGGTAGCTGCCGTTAGCACCTGTACGAAGCAGCCTCCCATTTCCTTCACCCAGTTTAGGAACTTCTCGACGCCTTCCGTATTGTGGTCGACGTTCCAATCCATCGGATGTTCTGTGGGATTCGTTGGGTTATAATATAAAAACTGTAAACCTACCATATGCCATATGTACCAACTATACATATGGCGGCTACTAAGGATTGGTACAGTGACCCGTGTTAGTAATATGACGGACCATGCACATGATACCGGCAGTGGTCTCCCAGAGTGCTGCTAATGTTAGTCTCTGAATGAAGAAGTCCATATCTCCCTTTATAAGGGAGATCAATGGTATATATGAACCAATTGTGTGCCTCGGGTGCCAAGTCTTCAGAGGTTAGACCGTACAGTGGTCCTTATTCGCCCATCTCATATTTCATGTGTCCACGAGACGTATAGCTCATGGCATGAGCAAATACCATAGCCAGAACTTCGTGTTCATGGATGTTTGCTGGAGGAATGTCATTCCGCAACACAGGATAAACGATACACTGGCCATAGCCTCGGAAAGCTATGAACAGGTCAATGCCACCCACTGTTTCCATGATTGCTTGGAGACCTTGGGTTTCTGGTTCAGTGAAGGGTGTGACGCCTTTGTAAGTCTCGCTACACGGTCGAATGTAGTGCTAAAGCTCCATTCCAAGTCCAAGTCACGGATCAGGCTCACGCCTTTGCACCCTCTATCAAGGAGGGTCTGGCGATTCTTTCTCCACAGCCTAGAGTAAACCATAATGTTAGAATCATGACAATGAAATTTTTTTTAGAAACTAACCGTGAGGTTGGTATTATTTCCCATTATAAACTGCTATATATATTATCTCATTACTAGTCACGACTTGGGATACACACGCTTCTGGGCAATAATGTGCAGTGTATTGTAAAACTGCAGGGGGTCTTCTATGACGTGTTCACTGTGCGAGGTGGTGTGGCATGAACACTGCACGGTGTTGCATATCATGTACACTGTTGACTGACCTGGCACTCTCGGAGGTGAAGGTGTAATGGTAGCCGTCCGGGTTGACGACAGGCACGATGTACCACTCCGTCCTCTTCAGCAGGTCTCGCCAAGACTCGTCTGTAATCAGCAGGTTCAGGATATACATAGAGACGGCAGGAGAGATCCATTCACGAGCATGGATACCTGAAACAACGGGATAGAGATTGGGAAAAAAATAGCTATTATTTCATATTGTTATATACATATATTGTTAAATAATTGTTATATACACAATTACAATTATTATTGCTAACTCTATTGGCTATTCAGGACGAACAAGCTCCTCTCTCTTACCAGTTTCGATCCAGATCTTTGTCTTGGGTTCATCGGAGACTGTGACTTTAATCACCAGGACTTGGCGCCCCTCCTCCGTGGTAGCTGCCGTTAGCACCTGTACGAAGCAGCCTCCCATTTCCTTCACCCAGTTTAGGAACTTCTCGACGCCTTCCGTATTGTGGTCGACGTTCCAATCCATCGGATGTTCTGTGGGATTCGTTGGGTTATAATATAAAAACTGTAAACCTACCATATGCCATATGTACCAACTATACATATGGCGGCTACTAAGGATTGGTACAGTGACCCGTGTTAGTAATATGACGGACCATGCACATGATACCGGCAGTGGTCTCCCAGAGTGCTGCTAATGTTAGTCTCTGAATGAAGAAGTCCATATCTCCCTTTATAAGGGAGATCAATGGTATATATGAACCAATTGTGTGCCTCGGGTGCCAAGTCTTCAGAGGTTAGACCGTACAGTGGTCCTTATTCGCCCATCTCATATTTCATGTGTCCACGAGACGTATAGCTCATGGCATGAGCAAATACCATAGCCAGAACTTCGTGTTCATGGATGTTTGCTGGAGGAATGTCATTCCGCAACACAGGATAAACGATACACTGGCCATAGCCTCGGAAAGCTATGAACAGGTCAATGCCACCCACTGTTTCCATGATTGCTTGGAGACCTTGGGTTTCTGGTTCAGTGAAGGGTGTGACGCCTTTGTAAGTCTCGCTACACGGTCGAATGTAGTGCTAAAGCTCCATTCCAAGTCCAAGTCACGGATCAGGCTCACGCCTTTGCACCCTCTATCAAGGAGGGTCTGGCGATTCTTTCTCCACAGCCTAGAGTAAACCATAATGTTAGAATCATGACAATGAAATTTTTTTTAGAAACTAACCGTGAGGTTGGTATTATTTCCCATTATAAACTGCTATATATATTATCTCATTACTAGTCACGACTTGGGATACACACGCTTCTGGGCAATAATGTGCAGTGTATTGTAAAACTGCAGGGGGTCTTCTATGACGTGTTCACTGTGCGAGGTGGTGTGGCATGAACACTGCACGGTGTTGCATATCATGTACACTGTTGACTGACCTGGCACTCTCGGAGGTGAAGGTGTAATGGTAGCCGTCCGGGTTGACGACAGGCACGATGTACCACTCCGTCCTCTTCAGCAGGTCTCGCCAAGACTCGTCTGTAATCAGCAGGTTCAGGATATACATAGAGACGGCAGGAGAGATCCATTCACGAGCATGGATACCTGAAACAACGGGATAGAGATTGGGAAAAAATAGCTATTATTTCATATTGTTATATACATATATTGTTAAATAATTGTTATATACACAATTACAATTATTATTGCTAACTCTATTGGCTATTCAGGACGAACAAGCTCCTCTCTCTTACCAGTTTCGATCCAGATCTTTGTCTTGGGTTCATCGGAGACTGTGACTTTAATCACCAGGACTTGGCGCCCCTCCTCCGTGGTAGCTGCCGTTAGCACCTGTACGAAGCAGCCTCCCATTTCCTTCACCCAGTTTAGGAACTTCTCGACGCCTTCCGTATTGTGGTCGACGTTCCAATCCATCGGATGTTCTGTGGGATTCGTTGGGTTATAATATAAAAACTGTAAACCTACCATATGCCATATGTACCAACTATACATATGGCGGCTACTAAGGATTGGTACAGTGACCCGTGTTAGTAATATGACGGACCATGCACATGATACCGGCAGTGGTCTCCCAGAGTGCTGCTAATGTTAGTCTCTGAATGAAGAAGTCCATATCTCCCTTTATAAGGGAGATCAATGGTATATATGAACCAATTGTGTGCCTCGGGTGCCAAGTCTTCAGAGGTTAGACCGTACAGTGGTCCTTATTCGCCCATCTCATATTTCATGTGTCCACGAGACGTATAGCTCATGGCATGAGCAAATACCATAGCCAGAACTTCGTGTTCATGGATGTTTGCTGGAGGAATGTCATTCCGCAACACAGGATAAACGATACACTGGCCATAGCCTCGGAAAGCTATGAACAGGTCAATGCCACCCACTGTTTCCATGATTGCTTGGAGACCTTGGGTTTCTGGTTCAGTGAAGGGTGTGACGCCTTTGTAAGTCTCGCTACACGGTCGAATGTAGTGCTAAAGCTCCATTCCAAGTCCAAGTCACGGATCAGGCTCACGCCTTTGCACCCTCTATCAAGGAGGGTCTGGCGATTCTTTCTCCACAGCCTAGAGTAAACCATAATGTTAGAATCATGACAATGAAATTTTTTTTAGAAACTAACCGTGAGGTTGGTATTATTTCCCATTATAAACTGCTATATATATTATCTCATTACTAGTCACGACTTGGGATACACACGCTTCTGGGCAATAATGTGCAGTGTATTGTAAAACTGCAGGGGGTCTTCTATGACGTGTTCACTGTGCGAGGTGGTGTGGCATGAACACTGCACGGTGTTGCATATCATGTACACTGTTGACTGACCTGGCACTCTCGGAGGTGAAGGTGTAATGGTAGCCGTCCGGGTTGACGACAGGCACGATGTACCACTCCGTCCTCTTCAGCAGGTCTCGCCAAGACTCGTCTGTAATCAGCAGGTTCAGGATATACATAGAGACGGCAGGAGAGATCCATTCACGAGCATGGATACCTGAAACAACGGGATAGAGATTGGGAAAAAATAGCTATTATTTCATATTGTTATATACATATATTGTTAAAATAATTGTTATATACACAATTACAATTATTATTGCTAACTCTATTGGCTATTCAGGACGAACAAGCTCCTCTCTCTTACCAGTTTCGATCCAGATCTTTGTCTTGGGTTCATCGGAGACTGTGACTTTAATCACCAGGACTTGGCGCCCCTCCTCCGTGGTAGCTGCCGTTAGCACCTGTACGAAGCAGCCTCCCATTTCCTTCACCCAGTTTAGGAACTTCTCGACGCCTTCCGTATTGTGGTCGACGTTCCAATCCATCGGATGTTCTGTGGGATTCGTTGGGTTATAATATAAAAACTGTAAACCTACCATATGCCATATGTACCAACTATACATATGGCGGCTACTAAGGATTGGTACAGTGACCCGTGTTAGTAATATGACGGACCATGCACATGATACCGGCAGTGGTCTCCCAGAGTGCTGCTAATGTTAGTCTCTGAATGAAGAAGTCCATATCTCCCTTTATAAGGGAGATCAATGGTATATATGAACCAATTGTGTGCCTCGGGTGCCAAGTCTTCAGAGGTTAGACCGTACAGTGGTCCTTATTCGCCCATCTCATATTTCATGTGTCCACGAGACGTATAGCTCATGGCATGAGCAAATACCATAGCCAGAACTTCGTGTTCATGGATGTTTGCTGGAGGAATGTCATTCCGCAACACAGGATAAACGATACACTGGCCATAGCCTCGGAAAGCTATGAACAGGTCAATGCCACCCACTGTTTCCATGATTGCTTGGAGACCTTGGGTTTCTGGTTCAGTGAAGGGTGTGACGCCTTTGTAAGTCTCGCTACACGGTCGAATGTAGTGCTAAAGCTCCATTCCAAGTCCAAGTCACGGATCAGGCTCACGCCTTTGCACCCTCTATCAAGGAGGGTCTGGCGATTCTTTCTCCACAGCCTAGAGTAAACCATAATGTTAGAATCATGACAATGAAATTTTTTTTAGAAACTAACCGTGAGGTTGGTATTATTTCCCATTATAAACTGCTATATATATTATCTCATTACTAGTCACGACTTGGGATACACACGCTTCTGGGCAATAATGTGCAGTGTATTGTAAAACTGCAGGGGGTCTTCTATGACGTGTTCACTGTGCGAGGTGGTGTGGCATGAACACTGCACGGTGTTGCATATCATGTACACTGTTGACTGACCTGGCACTCTCGGAGGTGAAGGTGTAATGGTAGCCGTCCGGGTTGACGACAGGCACGATGTACCACTCCGTCCTCTTCAGCAGGTCTCGCCAAGACTCGTCTGTAATCAGCAGGTTCAGGATATACATAGAGACGGCAGGAGAGATCCATTCACGAGCATGGATACCTGAAACAACGGGATAGAGATTGGGAAAAAATAGCTATTATTTCATATTGTTATATACATATATTGTTAAATAATTGTTATATACACAATTACAATTATTGCTAACTCTATTGGCTATTCAGGACGAACAAGCTCCTCTCTCTTACCAGTTTCGATCCAGATCTTTGTCTTGGGTTCATCGGAGACTGTGACTTTAATCACCAGGACTTGGCGCCCCTCCTCCGTGGTAGCTGCCGTTAGCACCTGTACAAGCAGCCTCCCATTTCCTTCACCCAGTTTAGGAACTTCTCGACGCCTTCCGTATTGTGGTCGACGTTCCAATCCATCGGATGTTCTGTGGGATTCGTTGGGTTATAATATAAAAACTGTAAACCTACCATATGCCATATGTACCAACTATACATATGGCGGCTACTAAGGATTGGTACAGTGACCCGTGTTAGTAATATGACGGACCATGCACATGATACCGGCAGTGGTCTCCCAGAGTGCTGCTAATGTTAGTCTCTGAATGAAGAAGTCCATATCTCCCTTTATAAGGGAGATCAATGGTATATATGAACCAATTGTGTGCCTCGGGTGCCAAGTCTTCAGAGGTTAGACCGTACAGTGGTCCTTATTCGCCCATCTCATATTTCATGTGTCCACGAGACGTATAGCTCATGGCATGAGCAAATACCATAGCCAGAACTTCGTGTTCATGGATGTTTGCTGGAGGAATGTCATTCCGCAACACAGGATAAACGATACACTGGCCATAGCCTCGGAAAGCTATGAACAGGTCAATGCCACCCACTGTTTCCATGATTGCTTGGAGACCTTGGGTTTCTGGTTCAGTGAAGGGTGTGACGCCTTTGTAAGTCTCGCTACACGGTCGAATGTAGTGCTAAAGCTCCATTCCAAGTCCAAGTCACGGATCAGGCTCACGCCTTTGCACCCTCTATCAAGGAGGGTCTGGCGATTCTTTCTCCACAGCCTAGAGTAAACCATAATGTTAGAATCATGACAATGAAATTTTTTTTAGAAACTAACCGTGAGGTTGGTATTATTTCCCATTATAAACTGCTATATATATTATCTCATTACTAGTCACGACTTGGGATACACACGCTTCTGGGCAATAATGTGCAGTGTATTGTAAAACTGCAGGGGGTCTTCTATGACGTGTTCACTGTGCGAGGTGGTGTGGCATGAACACTGCACGGTGTTGCATATCATGTACACTGTTGACTGACCTGGCACTCTCGGAGGTGAAGGTGTAATGGTAGCCGTCCGGGTTGACGACAGGCACGATGTACCACTCCGTCCTCTTCAGCAGGTCTCGCCAAGACTCGTCTGTAATCAGCAGGTTCAGGATATACATAGAGACGGCAGGAGAGATCCATTCACGAGCATGGATACCTGAAACAACGGGATAGAGATTGGGAAAAAAAGCTATTATTTCATATTGTTATATACATATATTGTTAAATAATTGTTATATACACAATTACAATTATTATTGCTAACTCTATTGGCTATTCAGGACGAACAAGCTCCTCTCTCTTACCAGTTTCGATCCAGATCTTTGTCTTGGGTTCATCGGAGACTGTGACTTTAATCACCAGGACTTGGCGCCCCTCCTCCGTGGTAGCTGCCGTTAGCACCTGTACGAAGCAGCCTCCCATTTCCTTCACCCAGTTTAGGAACTTCTCGACGCCTTCCGTATTGTGGTCGACGTTCCAATCCATCGGATGTTCTGTGGGATTCGTTGGGTTATAATATAAAAACTGTAAACCTACCATATGCCATATGTACCAACTATACATATGGCGGCTACTAAGGATTGGTACAGTGACCCGTGTTAGTAATATGACGGACCATGCACATGATACCGGCAGTGGTCTCCCAGAGTGCTGCTAATGTTAGTCTCTGAATGAAGAAGTCCATATCTCCCTTTATAAGGGAGATCAATGGTATATATGAACCAATTGTGTGCCTCGGGTGCCAAGTCTTCAGAGGTTAGACCGTACAGTGGTCCTTATTCGCCCATCTCATATTTCATGTGTCCACGAGACGTATAGCTCATGGCATGAGCAAATACCATAGCCAGAACTTCGTGTTCATGGATGTTTGCTGGAGGAATGTCATTCCGCAACACAGGATAAACGATACACTGGCCATAGCCTCGGAAAGCTATGAACAGGTCAATGCCACCCACTGTTTCCATGATTGCTTGGAGACCTTGGGTTTCTGGTTCAGTGAAGGGTGTGACGCCTTTGTAAGTCTCGCTACACGGTCGAATGTAGTGCTAAAGCTCCATTCCAAGTCCAAGTCACGGATCAGGCTCACGCCTTTGCACCCTCTATCAAGGAGGGTCTGGCGATTCTTTCTCCACAGCCTAGAGTAAACCATAATGTTAGAATCATGACAATGAAATTTTTTTTAGAAACTAACCGTGAGGTTGGTATTATTTCCCATTATAAACTGCTATATATATTATCTCATTACTAGTCACGACTTGGGATACACACGCTTCTGGGCAATAATGTGCAGTGTATTGTAAAACTGCAGGGGGTCTTCTATGACGTGTTCACTGTGCGAGGTGGTGTGGCATGAACACTGCACGGTGTTGCATATCATGTACACTGTTGACTGACCTGGCACTCTCGGAGGTGAAGGTGTAATGGTAGCCGTCCGGGTTGACGACAGGCACGATGTACCACTCCGTCCTCTTCAGCAGGTCTCGCCAAGACTCGTCTGTAATCAGCAGGTTCAGGATATACATAGAGACGGCAGGAGAGATCCATTCACGAGCATGGATACCTGAAACAACGGGATAGAGATTGGGAAAAAATAGCTATTATTTCATATTGTTATATACATATATTGTTAAATAATTGTTATATACACAATTACAATTATTATTGCTAACTCTATTGGCTATTCAGGACGAACAAGCTCCTCTCTCTTACCAGTTTCGATCCAGATCTTTGTCTTGGGTTCATCGGAGACTGTGACTTTAATCACCAGGACTTGGCGCCCCTCCTCCGTGGTAGCTGCCGTTAGCACCTGTACGAAGCAGCCTCCCATTTCCTTCACCCAGTTTAGGAACTTCTCGACGCCTTCCGTATTGTGGTCGACGTTCCAATCCATCGGATGTTCTGTGGGATTCGTTGGGTTATAATATAAAAACTGTAAACCTACCATATGCCATATGTACCAACTATACATATGGCGGCTACTAAGGATTGGTACAGTGACCCGTGTTAGTAATATGACGGACCATGCACATGATACCGGCAGTGGTCTCCCAGAGTGCTGCTAATGTTAGTCTCTGAATGAAGAAGTCCATATCTCCCTTTATAAGGGAGATCAATGGTATATATGAACCAATTGTGTGCCTCGGGTGCCAAGTCTTCAGAGGTTAGACCGTACAGTGGTCCTTATTCGCCCATCTCATATTTCATGTGTCCACGAGACGTATAGCTCATGGCATGAGCAAATACCATAGCCAGAACTTCGTGTTCATGGATGTTTGCTGGAGGAATGTCATTCCGCAACACAGGATAAACGATACACTGGCCATAGCCTCGGAAAGCTATGAACAGGTCAATGCCACCCACTGTTTCCATGATTGCTTGGAGACCTTGGGTTTCTGGTTCAGTGAAGGGTGTGACGCCTTTGTAAGTCTCGCTACACGGTCGAATGTAGTGCTAAAGCTCCATTCCAAGTCCAAGTCACGGATCAGGCTCACGCCTTTGCACCCTCTATCAAGGAGGGTCTGGCGATTCTTTCTCCACAGCCTAGAGTAAACCATAATGTTAGAATCATGACAATGAAATTTTTTTTAGAAACTAACCGTGAGGTTGGTATTATTTCCCATTATAAACTGCTATATATATTATCTCATTACTAGTCACGACTTGGGATACACACGCTTCTGGGCAATAATGTGCAGTGTATTGTAAAACTGCAGGGGTCTTCTATGACGTGTTCACTGTGCGAGGTGGTGTGGCATGAACACTGCACGGTGTTGCATATCATGTACACTGTTGACTGACCTGGCACTCTCGGAGGTGAAGGTGTAATGGTAGCCGTCCGGGTTGACGACAGGCACGATGTACCACTCCGTCCTCTTCAGCAGGTCTCGCCAAGACTCGTCTGTAATCAGCAGGTTCAGGATATACATAGAGACGGCAGGAGAGATCCATTCACGAGCATGGATACCTGAAACAACGGGATAGAGATTGGGAAAAAAGCTATTATTTCATATTGTTATATACATATATTGTTAAATAATTGTTATATACACAATTACAATTATTATTGCTAACTCTATTGGCTATTCAGGACGAACAAGCTCCTCTCTCTTACCAGTTTCGATCCAGATCTTTGTCTTGGGTTCATCGGAGACTGTGACTTTAATCACCAGGACTTGGCGCCCCTCCTCCGTGGTAGCTGCCGTTAGCACCTGTACGAAGCAGCCTCCCATTTCCTTCACCCAGTTTAGGAACTTCTCGACGCCTTCCGTATTGTGGTCGACGTTCCAATCCATCGGATGTTCTGTGGGATTCGTTGGGTTATAATATAAAAACTGTAAACCTACCATATGCCATATGTACCAACTATACATATGGCGGCTACTAAGGATTGGTACAGTGACCCGTGTTAGTAATATGACGGACCATGCACATGATACCGGCAGTGGTCTCCCAGAGTGCTGCTAATGTTAGTCTCTGAATGAAGAAGTCCATATCTCCCTTTATAAGGGAGATCAATGGTATATATGAACCAATTGTGTGCCTCGGGTGCCAAGTCTTCAGAGGTTAGACCGTACAGTGGTCCTTATTCGCCCATCTCATATTTCATGTGTCCACGAGACGTATAGCTCATGGCATGAGCAAATACCATAGCCAGAACTTCGTGTTCATGGATGTTTGCTGGAGGAATGTCATTCCGCAACACAGGATAAACGATACACTGGCCATAGCCTCGGAAAGCTATGAACAGGTCAATGCCACCCACTGTTTCCATGATTGCTTGGAGACCTTGGGTTTCTGGTTCAGTGAAGGGTGTGACGCCTTTGTAAGTCTCGCTACACGGTCGAATGTAGTGCTAAAGCTCCATTCCAAGTCCAAGTCACGGATCAGGCTCACGCCTTTGCACCCTCTATCAAGGAGGGTCTGGCGATTCTTTCTCCACAGCCTAGAGTAAACCATAATGTTAGAATCATGACAATGAAATTTTTTTTAGAAACTAACCGTGAGGTTGGTATTATTTCCCATTATAAACTGCTATATATATTATCTCATTACTAGTCACGACTTGGGATACACACGCTTCTGGGCAATAATGTGCAGTGTATTGTAAAACTGCAGGGGTCTTCTATGACGTGTTCACTGTGCGAGGTGGTGTGCATGAACACTGCACGGTGTTGCATATCATGTACACTGTTGACTGACCTGGCACTCTCGGAGGTGAAGGTGTAATGGTAGCCGTCCGGGTTGACGACAGGCACGATGTACCACTCCGTCCTCTTCAGCAGGTCTCGCCAAGACTCGTCTGTAATCAGCAGGTTCAGGATATACATAGAGACGGCAGGAGAGATCCATTCACGAGCATGGATACCTGAAACAACGGGATAGAGATTGGGAAAAAAATAGCTATTATTTCATATTGTTATATACATATATTGTTAATAATTGTTATATACACAATTACAATTATTATTGCTAACTCTATTGGCTATTCAGGACGAACAAGCTCCTCTCTCTTACCAGTTTCGATCCAGATCTTTGTCTTGGGTTCATCGGAGACTGTGACTTTAATCACCAGGACTTGGCGCCCCTCCTCCGTGGTAGCTGCCGTTAGCACCTGACGAAGCAGCCTCCCATTTCCTTCACCCAGTTTAGGAACTTCTCGACGCCTTCCGTATTGTGGTCGACGTTCCAATCCATCGGATGTTCTGTGGGATTCGTTGGGTTATAATATAAAAACTGTAAACCTACCATATGCCATATGTACCAACTATACATATGGCGGCTACTAAGGATTGGTACAGTGACCCGTGTTAGTAATATGACGGACCATGCACATGATACCGGCAGTGGTCTCCCAGAGTGCTGCTAATGTTAGTCTCTGAATGAAGAAGTCCATATCTCCCTTTATAAGGGAGATCAATGGTATATATGAACCAATTGTGTGCCTCGGGTGCCAAGTCTTCAGAGGTTAGACCGTACAGTGGTCCTTATTCGCCCATCTCATATTTCATGTGTCCACGAGACGTATAGCTCATGGCATGAGCAAATACCATAGCCAGAACTTCGTGTTCATGGATGTTTGCTGGAGGAATGTCATTCCGCAACACAGGATAAACGATACACTGGCCATAGCCTCGGAAAGCTATGAACAGGTCAATGCCACCCACTGTTTCCATGATTGCTTGGAGACCTTGGGTTTCTGGTTCAGTGAAGGGTGTGACGCCTTTGTAAGTCTCGCTACACGGTCGAATGTAGTGCTAAAGCTCCATTCCAAGTCCAAGTCACGGATCAGGCTCACGCCTTTGCACCCTCTATCAAGGAGGGTCTGGCGATTCTTTCTCCACAGCCTAGAGTAAACCATAATGTTAGAATCATGACAATGAAATTTTTTTTAGAAACTAACCGTGAGGTTGGTATTATTTCCCATTATAAACTGCTATATATATTATCTCATTACTAGTCACGACTTGGGATACACACGCTTCTGGGCAATAATGTGCAGTGTATTGTAAAACTGCAGGGGTCTTCTATGACGTGTTCACTGTGCGAGGTGGTGTGGCATGAACACTGCACGGTGTTGCATATCATGTACACTGTTGACTGACCTGGCACTCTCGGAGGTGAAGGTGTAATGGTAGCCGTCCGGGTTGACGACAGGCACGATGTACCACTCCGTCCTCTTCAGCAGGTCTCGCCAAGACTCGTCTGTAATCAGCAGGTTCAGGATATACATAGAGACGGCAGGAGAGATCCATTCACGAGCATGGATACCTGAAACAACGGGATAGAGATTGGGAAAAAATAGCTATTATTTCATATTGTTATATACATATATTGTTAAATAATTGTTATATACACAATTACAATTATTATTGCTAACTCTATTGGCTATTCAGGACGAACAAGCTCCTCTCTCTTACCAGTTTCGATCCAGATCTTTGTCTTGGGTTCATCGGAGACTGTGACTTTAATCACCAGGACTTGGCGCCCCTCCTCCGTGGTAGCTGCCGTTAGCACCTGTACGAAGCAGCCTCCCATTTCCTTCACCCAGTTTAGGAACTTCTCGACGCCTTCCGTATTGTGGTCGACGTTCCAATCCATCGGATGTTCTGTGGGATTCGTTGGGTTATAATATAAAAACTGTAAACCTACCATATGCCATATGTACCAACTATACATATGGCGGCTACTAAGGATTGGTACAGTGACCCGTGTTAGTAATATGACGGACCATGCACATGATACCGGCAGTGGTCTCCCAGAGTGCTGCTAATGTTAGTCTCTGAATGAAGAAGTCCATATCTCCCTTTATAAGGGAGATCAATGGTATATATGAACCAATTGTGTGCCTCGGGTGCCAAGTCTTCAGAGGTTAGACCGTACAGTGGTCCTTATTCGCCCATCTCATATTTCATGTGTCCACGAGACGTATAGCTCATGGCATGAGCAAATACCATAGCCAGAACTTCGTGTTCATGGATGTTTGCTGGAGGAATGTCATTCCGCAACACAGGATAAACGATACACTGGCCATAGCCTCGGAAAGCTATGAACAGGTCAATGCCACCCACTGTTTCCATGATTGCTTGGAGACCTTGGGTTTCTGGTTCAGTGAAGGGTGTGACGCCTTTGTAAGTCTCGCTACACGGTCGAATGTAGTGAAGCTCCATTCCAAGTCCAAGTCACGGATCAGGCTCACGCCTTTGCACCCTCTATCAAGGAGGGTCTGGCGATTCTTTCTCCACAGCCTAGAGTAAACCATAATGTTAGAATCATGACAATGAAATTTTTTTAGAAACTAACCGTGAGGTTGGTATTATTTCCCATTATAAACTGCTATATATATTATCTCATTACTAGTCACGACTTGGGATACACGCTTCTGGGCAATAATGTGCAGAGTGTATTGTAAAACTGCAGGGGTCTTCTATGACGTGTTCACTGTGCGAGGTGTGTGGCATGAACACTGCACGGTGTTGCATATCATGTACACTGTTGACTGACCTGGCACTCTCGGAGGTGAAGGTGTAATGGTAGCCGTCCGGGTTGACGACAGGCACGATGTACCACTCCGTCCTCTTCAGCAGGTCTCGCCAAGACTCGTCTGTAATCAGCAGGTTCAGGATATACATAGAGACGGCAGGAGAGATCCATTCACGAGCATGGATACCTGAAACAACGGGATAGAGATTGGGAAAAAATAGCTATTATTTCATATTGTTATATACATATATTGTTATAATAATTGTTATATACACAATTACAATTATTATTGCTAACTCTATTGGCTATTCAGGACGAACAAGCTCCTCTCTCTTACCAGTTTCGATCCAGATCTTTGTCTTGGGTTCATCGGAGACTGTGACTTTAATCACCAGGACTTGGCGCCCCTCCTCCGTGGTGCTGCCGTTAGCACCTGCGAAGCAGCCTCCCATTTCCTTCACCCAGTTTAGGAACTTCTCGACGCCTTCCGTATTGTGGTCGACGTTCCAATCCATCGGATGTTCTGTGGGATTCGTTGGGTTATAATATAAAAACTGTAAACCTACCATATGCCATATGTACCAACTATACATATGGCGGCTACTAAGGATTGGTACAGTGACCCGTGTTAGTAATATGACGGACCATGCACATGATACCGGCAGTGGTCTCCCAGAGTGCTGCTAATGTTAGTCTCTGAATGAAGAAGTCCATATCTCCCTTTATAAGGGAGATCAATGGTATATATGAACCAATTGTGTGCCTCGGTGCCAAGTCTTCAGAGGTTAGACCGTACAGTGGTCCTTATTCGCCCATCTCATATTTCATGTGTCCACGAGACGTATAGCTCATGGCATGAGCAAATACCATAGCCAGAACTTCGTGTTCATGGATGTTTGCTGGAGGAATGTCATTCCGCAACACAGGATAAACGATACACTGGCCATAGCCTCGGAAAGCTATGAACAGGTCAATGCCACCCATGTTTCCATGATTGCTTGGAGACCTTGGGTTTCTGGTTCAGTGAAGGGTGTGACGCCTTTGTAAGTCTCGCTACACGGTCGAATGTAGTGCTAAGCTCCATTCCAAGTCCAAGTCACGGATCAGGCTCACGCCTTTGCACCCTCTATCAAGGAGGGTCTGGCGATTCTTTCTCCACAGCCTAGAGTAAACCATAATGTTAGAATCATGACAATGAAATTTTTTTAGAAACTAACCGTGAGGTTGGTATTATTTCCCATTATAACTGCTATATATATTATCTCATTACTAGTCACGACTTGGGATACACACGCTTCTGGGCAATAATGTGCAGTGTATTGTAAAACTGCAGGGGTCTTCTATGACGTGTTCACTGTGCGAGGTGGTGTGGCATGAACACTGCACGGTGTTGCATATCATGTACACTGTTGACTGACCTGGCACTCTCGGAGGTGAAGGTGTAATGAGCCGTCCGGGTTGACGACAGGCACGATGTACCACTCCGTCCTCTTCAGCAGGTCTCGCCAAGACTCGTCTGTAATCAGCAGGTTCAGGATATACATAGAGACGGCAGGAGAGATCCATTCACGAGCATGGATACCTGAAACAACGGGATAGAGATTGGGAAAAAATAGCTATTATTTCATATTGTTATATACATATATTGTTAAAATATTATATACACAATTACAATTATTATTGCTAACTCTATTGGCTATTCAGGACGAACAAGCTCCTCTCTCTTACCAGTTTCGATCCAGATCTTTGTCTTGGGTTCATCGGAGACTGTGACTTTAATCACCAGGACTTGGCGCCCCTCCTCCGTGGTAGCTGCCGTTAGCACCTGCACGAAGCAGCCTCCCATTTCCTTCACCCAGTTTAGGAACTTCTCGACGCCTTCCGTATTGTGGTCGACGTTCCAATCCATCGGATGTTCGTGGGATTCGTTGGTTATAATATAAAAACTGTAAACCTACCATATGCCATATGTACCAACTATACATATGGCGGCTACTAAGGATTGGTACAGTGACCCGTGTTAGTAATATGACGGACCATGCACATGATACCGGCAGTGGTCTCCCAGAGTGCTGCTAATGTTAGTCTCTGAATGAAGAAGTCCATATCTCCCTTTATAAGGGAGATCAATGGTATATATGAACCAATTGTGTGCCTCGGGTGCCAGTCTTCGAGGTTAGACCGTACAGTGGTCCTTATTCGCCCTCTCATATTTCATGTGTCCACGAGACGTATAGCTCATGGCATGAGCAAATACCATAGCCAGAACTTCGTGTTCATGGATGTTTGCTGGAGGAATGTCATTCCGCAACACAGGATAAACGATACACTGGCCATAGCCTCGGAAAGCTATGAACAGGTCAATGCCACCCACTGTTTCCATGATTGCTTGGAGACCTTGGGTTTCTGGTTCAGTGAAGGGTGTGACGCCTTTGTAAGTCTCGCTACACGGTCGAATGTAGTGCTAAAGCTCCATTCCAAGTCCAAGTCACGGATCAGGCTCACGCCTTTGCACCCTCTATCAAGGAGGGTCTGGCGATTCTTTCTCCACAGCCTAGAGTAAACCATAATGTTAGAATCATGACAATGAAATTTTTTTTAGAAACTAACCGTGAGGTTGGTATTATTTCCCATTATAAACTGCTATATATATTATCTCATTACTAGTCACGACTTGGGATACACACGCTTCTGGGCAATAATGTGCAGTGTATTGTAAAACTGCAGGGGGTCTTCTATGACGTGTTCACTGTGCGAGGTGGTGTGGCATGAACACTGCACGGTGTTGCATATCATGTACACTGTTGACTGACCTGGCACTCTCGGAGGTGAAGGTGTAATGGTAGCCGTCCGGGTTGACGACAGGCACGATGTACCACTCCGTCCTCTTCAGCAGGTCTCGCCAAGACTCGTCTGTAATCAGCAGGTTCAGGATATACATAGAGACGGCAGGAGAGATCCATTCACGAGCATGGATACCTGAAACAACGGGATAGAGATTGGGAAAAAAATAGCTATTATTTCATATTGTTATATACATATATTGTTAATAATTGTTATATACACAATTACAATTATTATTGCTAACTCTATTGGCTATTCAGGACGAACAAGCTCCTCTCTCTTACCAGTTTCGATCCAGATCTTTGTCTTGGGTTCATCGGAGACTGTGACTTTAATCACCAGGACTTGGCGCCCCTCCTCCGTGGTAGCTGCCGTTAGCACCTGTACGAAGCAGCCTCCCATTTCCTTCACCCAGTTTAGGAACTTCTCGACGCCTTCCGTATTGTGGTCGACGTTCCAATCCATCGGATGTTCTGTGGGATTCGTTGGGTTATAATATAAAAACTGTAAACCTACCATATGCCATATGTACCAACTATACATATGGCGGCTACTAAGGATTGGTACAGTGACCCGTGTTAGTAATATGACGGACCATGCACATGATACCGGCAGTGGTCTCCCAGAGTGCTGCTAATGTTAGTCTCTGAATGAAGAAGTCCATATCTCCCTTTATAAGGGAGATCAATGGTATATATGAACCAATTGTGTGCCTCGGGTGCCAAGTCTTCAGAGGTTAGACCGTACAGTGGTCCTTATTCGCCCATCTCATATTTCATGTGTCCACGAGACGTATAGCTCATGGCATGAGCAAATACCATAGCCAGAACTTCGTGTTCATGGATGTTTGCTGGAGGAATGTCATTCCGCAACACAGGATAAACGATACACTGGCCATAGCCTCGGAAAGCTATGAACAGGTCAATGCCACCCACTGTTTCCATGATTGCTTGGAGACCTTGGGTTTCTGGTTCAGTGAAGGGTGTGACGCCTTTGTAAGTCTCGCTACACGGTCGAATGTAGTGCTAAAGCTCCATTCCAAGTCCAAGTCACGGATCAGGCTCACGCCTTTGCACCCTCTATCAAGGAGGGTCTGGCGATTCTTTCTCCACAGCCTAGAGTAAACCATAATGTTAGAATCATGACAATGAAATTTTTTTTAGAAACTAACCGTGAGGTTGGTATTATTTCCCATTATAAACTGCTATATATATTATCTCATTACTAGTCACGACTTGGGATACACACGCTTCTGGGCAATAATGTGCAGTGTATTGTAAAACTGCAGGGGGTCTTCTATGACGTGTTCACTGTGCGAGGTGGTGTGGCATGAACACTGCACGGTGTTGCATATCATGTACACTGTTGACTGACCTGGCACTCTCGGAGGTGAAGGTGTAATGGTAGCCGTCCGGGTTGACGACAGGCACGATGTACCACTCCGTCCTCTTCAGCAGGTCTCGCCAAGACTCGTCTGTAATCAGCAGGTTCAGGATATACATAGAGACGGCAGGAGAGATCCATTCACGAGCATGGATACCTGAAACAACGGGATAGAGATTGGGAAAAAAATAGCTATTATTTCATATTGTTATATACATATATTGTTAAAATAATTGTTATATACACAATTACAATTATTATTGCTAACTCTATTGGCTATTCAGGACGAACAAGCTCCTCTCTCTTACCAGTTTCGATCCAGATCTTTGTCTTGGGTTCATCGGAGACTGTGACTTTAATCACCAGGACTTGGCGCCCCTCCTCCGTGGTAGCTGCCGTTAGCACCTGTACGAAGCAGCCTCCCATTTCCTTCACCCAGTTTAGGAACTTCTCGACGCCTTCCGTATTGTGGTCGACGTTCCAATCCATCGGATGTTCTGTGGGATTCGTTGGGTTATAATATAAAAACTGTAAACCTACCATATGCCATATGTACCAACTATACATATGGCGGCTACTAAGGATTGGTACAGTGACCCGTGTTAGTAATATGACGGACCATGCACATGATACCGGCAGTGGTCTCCCAGAGTGCTGCTAATGTTAGTCTCTGAATGAAGAAGTCCATATCTCCCTTTATAAGGGAGATCAATGGTATATATGAACCAATTGTGTGCCTCGGGTGCCAAGTCTTCAGAGGTTAGACCGTACAGTGGTCCTTATTCGCCCATCTCATATTTCATGT
>NW_027190992.1:0-20399 GCF_040958095.1 Procambarus clarkii
CAGCTTCGAGTCGAAGACATGTTGAAAGAGAGAGAGAGAGAGAGAGAGAGAGAGAGAGAGAGAGAGAGAGAGAGAGAGAGAGAGAGAGAGAGAGAGAGAGAGAGAGAGAGAGAGAGAGAGAGAGAGAGAGAGAGAGAGAGAGAGAGAGAGAGAGAGAGAGAGAGAGAGAGAGAGAGAGAGAGAGAGAGAGAGAGAGAGAGAGAGAGAGAGAGAGAGAGAGAGAGAGAGAGAGAGAGAGAGAGAGACTCTTAACTACCTACAAGCTCTTGAAGAGAATAGATAAAGTTTATAAAGGTATCTTATTTATATGTAAAAGACGTATGATGTGAGTACATCACTACTGGGCATCGCACTTAATAGACCAGTCGAACTATTAGCATGACTATAATTCTTGCATCTGGTATATTATTACTAGAAGTATTCTTTAGGTTCTTGATAGTGTGAAGCGGCCTGATCAGTCTGGAGAAGGAAAAGGTCTCCGGCGACGATGGCTGCCACCAGAAGAAAACCAAGTCTGTCCGCTTCTAAGAAAATATCATCAGTCAGGTGCACGTCGTCGAGGACAGGGCATACGAGAGTTGGGTGTTTAGGAAAGAGGGAAAGAACTCTTGCTCCGCAAGAGCAGAGCTGAACCCCCTCAAGCACAACTAGGTGAATACACACATTATATCCTCACTGCAACCATCTTCACTACACACACTATTCTGTAACCATCTTCACTCCACACACTATACTGTAACCATCTTCACTACACTGTAACCATCTTCACAACACACATTATAATGTAACCGTCCTTACTACACACACTATACTGTAACCATCTTCACAACACACACACTATAATGTAACCATCTTCACTACACACACTATACTGTAACCATCTTCACAACACACACTATAACGTAACCATCTTCACTACACTGTAACCATCTTCACAACACACATTATAATGTAACCGTCCTTACTACACACACTATACTGTAA
Source organism: Procambarus clarkii (assembly GCF_040958095.1). Taxonomy (NCBI): domain Eukaryota; kingdom Metazoa; phylum Arthropoda; class Malacostraca; order Decapoda; family Cambaridae; genus Procambarus; species Procambarus clarkii. Next base: position 985 of record NW_027190992.1, read on the forward strand.
CCATCTTCACAACACACACACTATAATGTAACCATCTTCACTACACACACTATACTGTAACCATCTTCACAACACACACTATAATGTAACCATCTTCACTACACACACTATACTGAAACCATCTTCACAACACACACTATAATGTAACCATCTTCACTACATACACATTACTGTAACCATCTTCACTACATACACAATACTGTAACCGTCTTCACACAATACTGTAACCATCTTCACTACTCACACACACACACTATACTGTAACCATCTTCACAGAAACCATCTTCACTACACACTATCATCACTAAACACACTATACTGTAACTCTCTTCACTACACACTATCTTCATAGTAACCATCTTCACTACACTCTATCATCACTACACACTATCTTCATTACACACTATTTTTTACTGTAACCATCTTCACTACACACTATCTTCACTGTAACCATCTTAACTACACACAAAAACTTCACTATAATCATTTTCAGTACACACAATATCTTCACTGTAATCATCTTTATTATAAAATAGTTTCATCACTGTAACTTTACAACACAGTCGTCAGTGGTGTCGATCTTCACTACAAATGACTATCGTCACTAACCATAGTTACTACGCACTATCGCACTATCTTCACCACAGTAACCGTCTTAACTAATGACAACCCTCATCATTGTAACCGCATTTACTTCACACAACCTGAAACACTGTAACCATCTACACTGTAACGACCAGCCTCGTAACTGTAGCCATCTTCCAAAAATACTTAAATTTTCATCACCACCACTACAGAACACCCACCACCATCACTACACATCACCACCACAAAACACCTTACGTCACTACAGAACACCACCACACAACAACTATCCTGACTACACATCACCACCACACAACACCTACCGTCACTACACATCACCACCACACAACACCTATCATCACTACACATCACCACCACACAATACCTACCATCACTACACATCACCACCAAACAACACCCACCTTCACTACACATCACCACCACACAGCACCTACCGTCACTACACATCACCACCACACAACACCTACCGTTACTACATATCACCACCACACAACACCTACAATCACGACATATCATCATCCGAGAGTAGAAATTATCCAAACACTAAACACCACAAGCTAATGTGAACCGGACATCATTAGCACCATATGGGAAGTTACCAAACAAAAGAACGTCATTTAAAAATCTAAACTAAAAGGATTCCAAATCCACACATACTACATATGTGAGACCATTACCTGAGTATGCAGCGACAGCTGGGAACCCACACCTTATGAAGCATAACAAAAACTTGGAAAAATGGTCGAAATTTTGCCACAGGATTAATTTCACAATTAAGAGTCTTCAGCTTCGAGTCGAAGACATGTTGAAAAAGAGAGAGAGAGAGAGAGAGAGAGAGAGAGAGAGAGAGAGAGAGAGAGAGAGAGAGAGAGAGAGAGAGAGAGAGAGAGAGAGAGAGAGAGAGAGAGAGAGAGAGACTCTTAACTACCTACAAGCTCTTGAAGAGAATAGATAAAGTTTATAAAGGTATCTTATTTATATGTAAAAGACGTATGATGTGAGTACATCACTACTGGGCATCGCACTTAATAGACCAGTCGAACTATTAGCATGACTATAATTCTTGCATCTGGTATATTATTACTAGAAGTATTCTTTAGGTTCTTGATAGTGTGAAGCGGCCTGATCAGTCTGGAGAAGGAAAAGGTCTCCGGCGACGATGGCTGCCACCAGAAGAAAACCAAGTCTGTCCGCTTCTAAGAAAATATCATCAGTCAGGTGCACGTCGTCGAGGACAGGGCATACGAGAGTTGGGTGTTTAGGAAAGAGGGAAAGAACTCTTGCTCCGCAAGAGCAGAGCTGAACCCCCTCAAGCACAACTAGGTGAATACACACATTATATCCTCACTGCAACCATCTTCACTACACACACTATTCTGTAACCATCTTCACTCCACACACTATACTGTAACCATCTTCACTCCACACACTATACTATAACCATCTTCACTCCACATACTATAATGTAACCATCTTTACAACAAACACTATACTGTTACCATCTTCACAACACACACTATACTGTTACCATCTTCACAACACACACTATTATGTAACCATCTTCACAACACACACTATAATGTAACCATCTTCAATTCACATACTATACTGTAACCATCTTCACAACACACACTATAACGTAACCATCTTCACTACACTGTAACCATCTTCACAACACACATTATAATGTAACCGTCCTTACTACACACACTATACTGTAACCATCTTCACAACACACACACTATAATGTAACCATCTTCACTACACACACTATACTGTAACCATCTTCACAACACACACTATAATGTAACCATCTTCACTACACACACTATACTGAAACCATCTTCACAACACACACTATAATGTAACCATCTTCACTACATACACATTACTGTAACCATCTTCACTACATACACAATACTGTAACCGTCTTCACACAATACTGTAACCATCTTCACTACTCACACACACACACTATACTGTAACCATCTTCACAGTAACCATCTTCACTACACACTATCATCACTACACACACTATACTGTAACTCTCTTCACTACACACTATCTTCATAGTAACCATCTTCACTACACTCTATCATCACTACACACTATCTTCATTACACACTATTTTTTTCTGTAACCATCTTCACTACACACTATCTTCACTGTAACCATCTTAACTACACACAAAAACTTCACTATAATCATTTTCAGTACACACAATATCTTCACTGTAATCATCTTTATTATAAAATAGTTTCATCACTGTAACTTTACAACACAGTCGTCAGTGGTGTCGATCTTCACTACAAATGACTATCGTCACTATCCATAGTTACTACGCACTATCGCACTATCTTCACCACAGTAACCGTCTTAACTAATGACAACCCTCATCATTGTAACCGCATTTACTTCACACAACCTGAAACACTGTAACCATCTACACTGTAACGACCAGCCTCGTAACTGTAGCCATCTTCCAAAAATACTTAAATTTTCATCACCACCACTACAGAACACCCACCACCATCACTACACATCACCACCACAAAACACCTTACGTCACTACAGAACACCACCACACAACAACTATCCTGACTACACATCACCACCACACAACACCTACCGTCACTACACATCACCACCACACAACACCTATCATCACTACACATCACCACCACACAATACCTACCATCACTACACATCACCACCAAACAACACCCACCTTCACTACACATCACCACCACACAGCACCTACCGTCACTACACATCACCACCACACAACACCTACCGTTACTACATATCACCACCACACAACACCTACAATCACGACATATCATCATCCGAGAGTAGAAATTATCCAAACACTAAACACCACAAGCTAATGTGAACCGGACATCATTAGCACCATATGGGAAGTTACCAAACAAAAGAACGTCATTTAAAAATCTAAACTAAAAGGATTCCAAATCCACACATACTACATATGTGAGACCATTACCTGAGTATGCAGCGACAGCTGGGAACCCACACCTTATGAAGCATAACAAAAACTTGGAAAAATGGTCGAAATTTTGCCACAGGATTAATTTCACAATTAAGAGTCTTCAGCTTCGAGTCGAAGACATGTTGAAAAAGAGAGAGAGAGAGAGAGAGAGAGAGAGAGAGAGAGAGAGAGAGAGAGAGAGAGAGAGAGAGAGAGAGAGAGAGAGAGAGAGAGAGAGAGAGAGTGAGAGAGAGAGAGAGAGAGAGAGAGAGAGAGAGAGAGAGAGAGAGAGAGAGAGAGAGAGAGAGAGAGAGAGAGAGAGAGAGAGAGAGAGAGAGAGAGAGACTCTTAACTACCTACAAGCTCTTGAAGAGAATAGATAAAGTTTATAAAGGTATCTTATTTATATGTAAAAGACGTATGATGTGAGTACATCACTACTGGGCATCGCACTTAATAGACCAGTCGAACTATTAGCATGACTATAATTCTTGCATCTGGTATATTATTACTAGAAGTATTCTTTAGGTTCTTGATAGTGTGAAGCGGCCTGATCAGTCTGGAGAAGGAAAAGGTCTCCGGCGACGATGGCTGCCACCAGAAGAAAACCAAGTCTGTCCGCTTCTAAGAAAATATCATCAGTCAGGTGCACGTCGTCGAGGACAGGGCATACGAGAGTTGGGTGTTTAGGAAAGAGGGAAAGAACTCTTGCTCCGCAAGAGCAGAGCTGAACCCCCTCAAGCACAACTAGGTGAATACACACATTATATCCTCACTGCAACCATCTTCACTACACACACTATTCTGTAACCATCTTCACTCCACACACTATACTGTAACCATCTTCACTCCACACACTATACTATAACCATCTTCACTCCACATACTATAATGTAACCATCTTTACAACAAACACTATACTGTTACCATCTTCACAACACACACTATACTGTTACCATCTTCACAACACACACTATTATGTAACCATCTTCACAACACACACTATAATGTAACCATCTTCAATTCACACACTATACTGTAACCATCTTCACAACACACACTATAACGTAACCATCTTCACTACACTGTAACCATCTTCACAACACACATTATAATGTAACCGTCCTTACTACACACACTATACTGTAACCATCTTCACAACACACACACTATAATGTAACCATCTTCACTACACACACTATACTATAACCATCTTCACAACACACACTATAATGTAACCATCTTCACTACACACACTATACTGAAACCATCTTCACAACACACACTATAATGTAACCATCTTCACTACATACACATTACTGTAACCATCTTCACTACATACACAATACTGTAACCGTCTTCACACAATACTGTAACCATCTTCACTACTCACACACACACACTATACTGTAACCATCTTCACAGTAACCACCTTCACTACACACTATCATCACTACACACACTATACTGTAACTCTCTTCACTACACACTATCTTCATAGTAACCATCTTCACTACACTCTATCATCACTACACATTATCTTCATTACACACTATTTTTTACTGTAACCATCTTCACTACACACTATCTTCACTGTAACCATCTTAACTACACACAAAAACTTCACTATAATCATTTTCAGTACACACAATATCTTCACTGTAATCATCTTTATTATAAAATAGTTTCATCACTGTAACTTTACAACACAGTCGTCAGTGGTGTCGATCTTCACTACAAATGACTATCGTCACTAACCATAGTTACTACGCACTATCGCACTATCTTCACCACAGTAACCGTCTTAACTAATGACAACCCTCATCATTGTAACCGCATTTACTTCACACAACCTGAAACACTGTAACCATCTACACTGTAACGACCAGCCTCGTAACTGTAGCCATCTTCCAAAAATACTTAAATTTTCATCACCACCACTACAGAACACCCACCACCATCACTACACATCACCACCACAAAACACCTTACGTCACTACAGAACACCACCACACAACAACTATCCTGACTACACATCACCACCACACAACACCTACCGTCACTACACATCACCACCACACAACACCTATCATCACTACACATCACCACCACACAATACCTACCATCACTACACATCACCACCAAACAACACCCACCTTCACTACACATCACCACCACACAGCACCTACCGTCACTACACATCACCACCACACAACACCTACCGTTACTACATATCACCACCACACAACACCTACAATCACGACATATCATCATCCGAGAGTAGAAATTATCCAAACACTAAACACCACAAGCTAATGTGAACCGGACATCATTAGCACCATATGGGAAGTTACCAAACAAAAGAACGTCATTTAAAAATCTAAACTAAAAGGATTCCAAATCCACACATACTACATATGTGAGACCATTACCTGAGTATGCAGCGACAGCTGGGAACCCACACCTTATGAAGCATAACAAAAACTTGGAAAAATGGTCGAAATTTTGCCACAGGATTAATTTCACAATTAAGAGTCTTCAGCTTCGAGTCGAAGACATGTTGAAAGAGAGAGAGAGAGAGAGAGAGAGAGAGAGAGAGAGAGAGAGAGAGAGAGAGAGAGAGAGAGAGAGAGAGAGAGAGAGAGAGAGAGAGAGAGAGAGAGAGAGAGAGAGAGAGAGAGAGAGAGAGAGAGAGAGAGAGAGAGAGAGAGAGAGAGAGAGAGAGAGAGAGAGAGAGAGAGAGAGTGTGGGAACCGACCTGTGAGATTTATATTTATTTAATTTATATGAATTTATATTTACGTTAATTTATATACTTCGATAGCAATTTGTATAATGATAAGTGGACTGTATTTCTGCAATAATCTCATAATCTCACAAATCGATCCTCTACACATTAGGGGGGGTTTATTAAATTAATATATATGCAGCCAATCAAACTACAGTAATAGCTACATACATTGATGAGGTTCCTTATCTTATAGTACAGCAGGTTAGTCCACCAGGTATAACTAGGGTGTAGACACCAAATTATCCTCTTTGAGGTAGCTTCCATATCACCCAGTAACTGGTGCACAAATCTTGCATCCTCGTCTTGACCTGTCAAAAGTGCGCTAGCTGTGAAGCCAGAATCCTATATATGACAAGCTATATCAGAGAAAACACTATACAGTACATGGAACATTAAGACCTGGCTTAATTACCTTTAGTTTGAGGCGATTTCGCGATCTAACCGGGTCACCCTATATCCTGACATTAATGGCCATAAATGAATGATAAACGGGTTTCGGATAGACACTTAACTTGAATTGTAGACATCGTGTTGGAGATGGTACCTTTGGTTTCCATAACACTACGTCCAAGTAAAATTAACAGGAGCCGAATTTGCTCCCGTGTGAGCCTCTGGTCTCGTATAACAACGGCTGCATCTAACACTCCATTCTATTGACGTCTGGCCGACATTGTCCAGATATGATAGGAGCCAAATTTACTCCACACGTCTCGGAGGTGACACAACAATGGCTGCCCTCCTTCCCCACTCACTGACGCCTGGCCTACTTTGTCCAGATTTCAGAAAGTGATAGAAGGGTCACATTTACTCTACTTTAATATTGATAATTAAGTTAATTTATATAAGACGTTTTTATGATGGTAAAGTCCAAAGACTAATGTATTTAAGAATAATTCCCAGCAGAATAGCTGGTGAATTATAATAGTGTGTGGTGATGATATCCCGTTTTCTTTAGACGGCAATTCCACTACAAGTTACGTTTTCTATGGGTAACTTGTTGGTACAATACAGCTATTATCTGTATGATATATTAAATGGTGTCGGATTTTCCGACATAATTCCCCAGGGGCTGCTCACGGGTCGAAGTCCTATTTAGAACAGACGAACACCGATACTCCTCCTTCGAATTATTAGATTAATTTGATGTTAGTAGTTAGTAATCACACATTTGTGTGTCTGTTCGTACAGGACGGATGTCCCGTATTAGAGTTGCAGGGGTTAGAAGTCTAATGCGATTTCATTTCCCTGTCAACTCTTGAAAGGCTAATATTCAAGCCTTATTACATATTATTTAACCCAGAAGACTGGATGTGATCAAGTACTACAGTCAAGTATGATTCAGGGACTGCAGTGAGATCAGTGACATTAGATATAACTTGAAGTTTCTTCAGGTAACTGGTCACTGATATGTAAACACTGAGGCCCATGGAATACATCTTGATTAAATAATAAATGTATCAAATCAGTCATCAGATTTATTAGGGTTTAATTTAGTTAATTGATTCAGAGGATTGAATACCTCATCATTAAAGTAAAGTATGGTTCTGAGACTGCAGTGGGATCAGTGACATTGGTCGCAGTGACTTGTAGCTGTTTTAGGCTACTGTTCCCTGATTTGCCACTGAGGCCTCATGAACTCATCTTCAGCTTTAAATGATGATACTAACATCAACCTCTGTTGGTATAGTCAGCTGTAATCTCCTTAGTATAATGCTACTGGAGAAATATAATCAGCTGACAAATTTAGATTTCTACTGGTATTGTTTATCTGCAGGCATAGGTCTCCTCAGGCTTGATACTGGGCCTGAGAGTAATTTACCTCCTGCAGAGTTTAACATGGTTATGCCCTGATATTTAGTAGGGCTACCAAAGAATCGATGACAATAGTCTGTCCCTACAAGGAGACCGAAGTCGGTGAGGTGATCAGACTTAATATTATCTGCCAATTTTATTCCTCTATTTCTCAGGAATTTGGCTGTTGCTCTCAGACCTTGAACTTGTAGGTCTACTGGTATTTTGTCCACCACAATGGCTTGTACTCGACAGACGTACCTGCCTAAACGCACTGATGGTTGTACCACCTTGTAGACTTGAGGTCCTGCATCTGTTACAAACCCTGAGATGTTGAATGACATCTGGGCTACAGGCCTTAATTGTAATTCATCTGCCAACTTTTTAGTGATGTATGTTCTCTGGGATCCTTGGTCAAACAACCCACGGGTATGGACCTTGGCCCTCTTATTCAGGATGGTAATTTGGGCAGTAGGCAAAGTCGTATTACCTTTAGACTTTGCCGATTGGACACTCTTTGTTTGTTGCACCTTGCAGTACTGTACTGTGGTGGGAATGCTATCTTTCACCTTGGGGTTTGGAGACGTTGTTTTGGTGTTTCTGCACAATGCTGCATGGTGCTGACCTTTGTTACACCTATTACAGGTGTGTAATTGGGTATCACAGTCCTTGATGTTATGTTTCCTGAGGCACCTCGTGCAATGTTGCAAATCTTTGAGTCGCTCAACACGGGCCTCACTATCAGGAAAATTAGGGCAGTGGTACATTGAATGTTTCTCATTGCAGAACAAACATGTTCCATAGCTTCCAGTACCCTTTGGTGTCACGTTCTTGGGTGACACAGTAACTATAGGCTTGGAGGGTCCCACTGCATATACGCCCACACTGTTACTGTTCCACTTTGGTGTTGAATTATATTGTCTGGATTGATTTGGAGTACCTTTGGTACTCTGTGGTTTACTATTATTGGTTTCTGAGGGTTTACTTGGTGGTTTTAATTTGTCATGTGTTCGTAATTGATGAACTACTGACTTTAAACCTTCAGATATTTCATTCATGGATAAGATGCTTTTATTGTAATGAGCACTCATTTGTCTCAATATGTCCCTAGGTATTTTCTCCTGGACAATTATTTTCAAGACCCACTCAGCCCCGTTTGTATCTGCTGTCAGACTGAGGGCATTGATCAATGATTCTACCTCCAGCTTGAAGACTTGGAGTGAATCAGCTGAAGCCTCCGGTGGGGGTAAATGCAACAGCTCATGAACTAAATGTGATGTTCTTACTTCTGGATCAGCATAATTATCCTTGAGGAGTTTTACTGCCAGATCATAGCCGTCATTAGTTAATCTCAGATGGGATACTACTGTTTTAGCCTCACCTGATAATTGGCCTTGCAAATAAGAGAATTTACTACTCTTTGGTAAAGATTGTTTTGAGTCTACAAGGTCAACGAATTTGTTCCAAAATTCGTCTCAATCTTCCTCATCTTTTCCTGAGAAAGTGGGTAAATTAATTGGAGGGAGTCGAGCTTCTGCTTGACTCTTATTAGATGCAACTGTTGTTGTTGTTGCTGTTGCCTTGTTCTGGGCAATTAATTTGACATAAGGCTGTAACGTGGCCTGAGTGTGATCTTCATAATTCGCAAGATCAACCATAATGTCGTCTATTTCTGTTTCTGATAAATTAGTGTTGGCAAGTTCAGCCACATATGTTGCTATTTGACATTTGATTTGCTCAAATTTACCTGCAGCTGCTTGATAATAGCTTTCCAGGTCAGCATAATCAACTTGAGATTGTTGTGACAAATCTTCACATTTCTTGATCTGTTTTGTTAAGTGGCCTTTAAGACCTGCAAGGGTTCTTTTCATTCTCCCTGCATTATCCATACTGGCTCGTTGGTGAAGCCTTGTGGGACTTGTACTTGGGCTGCTCATAATACTGAACAAACACTAATGGTAGCCTAGGGTAAAATGCACTCACTAGGCAATAATCCTGCCTCTACTAGAGGTTAGCACTTAAAATTAATACACATTATATATATACAATCATACACACTAATGATTTGAGTGATAAACCAGTGTCATTGGAAGTACCTTTAGGTTAGCTCTTCTATATCACCCTAGGATGGTAGAGACACTAATTAATCACTCAAAGGTGTAATGATCATAAGTAATTTATTATATATACAAGTCAACTCGAGTTGATAAAAATTACACCCAAAATAGGGTCTGGACCATTCATTAATGGTGTTAGGTTGTTCAATATAGTACAACTGACTATGGTAATAATGGGACTAGGGTGAACGATAATAGTTCAACTAGTCAATGTTTAATATCCTACCCTGTTGTGGGTTGGCAATTAGTAAATATTATACTGTGATCACTAGTGCAATATATATTAAATAATTCTCTATTTTGGAGAAATAATATACACAATTATTGATAATAGCCTCTTAATTAGCCTCTATGAAACTTCTAATATTATCTAGAAGTATTAAATATTATTAGTGACCGCGAAATAAAGTCCACAAAATTCGTAGATAATCTCTCGCGAAATGTAACACCACGAAATCCGTGAACAATCTCGCGAAGACACAGTCACTAATTTGGCTGGATTCTATATTAGCGCTGTCATTTCACGAAATAACACGCCACCAAATATCTGTGGGTGTGCATGAAACCGCTGACGAAGCTGAACTGGGCTGAGGGAGGCTCCTGAGCTCCCTCGAGGCTACGCTGCCGTCTTGACTGCTGGCCTTTGTTTAAATAACACTGCACTAGTATATTTAATGAATCCATAGGTCACTGGTTCGAATCCGGTTCGAAGGACCAAATAATGTGGGAACCGACCTGTGAGATTTATATTTATTTAATTTATATGAATTTATATTTACGTTAATTTATATACTTCGATAGCAATTTGTATAATGATAAGTGGACTGTATTTCTGCAATAATCTCATAATCTCACAAATCGATCCTCTACACATTAGGGGGGGTTTATTAAATTAATATATATGCAGCCAATCAAACTACAGTAATAGCTACATACATTGATGAGGTTCCTTATCTTATAGTACAGCAGGTTAGTCCACCAGGTATAACTAGGGTGTAGACACCAAATTATCCTCTTTGAGGTAGCTTCCATATCACCCAGTAACTGGTGCACAAATCTTGCATCCTCGTCTTGACCTGTCAAAAGTGCGCTAGCTGTGAAGCCAGAATCCTATATATGACAAGCTATATCAGAGAAAACACTATACAGTACATGGAACATTAAGACCTGGCTTAATTACCTTTAGTTTGAGGCGATTTCGCGATCTAACCGGGTCACCCTATATCCTGACATTAATGGCCATAAATGAATGATAAACGGGTTTCGGATAGACACTTAACTTGAATTGTAGACATCGTGTTGGAGATGGTACCTTTGGTTTCCATAACACTACGTCCAAGTAAAATTAACAGGAGCCGAATTTGCTCCCGTGTGAGCCTCTGGTCTCGTATAACAACGGCTGCATCTAACACTCCATTCTATTGACGTCTGGCCGACATTGTCCAGATATGATAGGAGCCAAATTTACTCCACACGTCTCGGAGGTGACACAACAATGGCTGCCCTCCTTCCCCACTCACTGACGCCTGGCCTACTTTGTCCAGATTTCAGAAAGTGATAGAAGGGTCACATTTACTCTACTTTAATATTGATAATTAAGTTAATTTATATAAGACGTTTTTATGATGGTAAAGTCCAAAGACTAATGTATTTAAGAATAATTCCCAGCAGAATAGTTGGTGAATTATAATAGTGTGTGGTGATGATATCCCGTTTTCTTTAGACGGCAATTCCACTACAAGTTACGTTTTCTATGGGTAACTTGTTGGTACAATACAGCTATTATCTGTATGATATATTAAATGGTGTCGGATTTTCCGACATAATTCCCCAGGGGCTGCTCACGGGTCGAAGTCCTATTTAGAACAGACGAACACCGATACTCCTCCTTCGAATTATTAGATTAATTTGATGTTAGTAGTTAGTAATCACACATTTGTGTGTCTGTTCGTACAGGACGGATGTCCCGTACTAGAGTTGCAGGGGTTAGAAGTCTAATGCGATTTCATTTCCCTGTCAACTCTTGAAAGGCTAATATTCAAGCCTTATTACATATTATTTAACCCAGAAGACTGGATGTGATCAAGTACTACAGTCAATTATGATTCAGGGACTGCAGTGAGATCAGTGACATTAGATATAACTTGAAGTTTCTTCAGGTAACTGGTCACTGATATGTAAACACTAAGGCCCATGGAATACATCTTGATTAAATAATAAATGTATCAAATCAGTCATCAGATTTATTAGGGTTTAATTTAGTTAATTGATTCAGAGGATTGAATACCTCATCATTAAAGTAAAGTATGGTTCTGAGACTGCAGTGGGATCAGTGACATTGGTCGCAGTGACTTGTAGCTGTTTTAGGCTACTGTTCCCTGATTTGCCACTGAGGCCTCATGAACTCATCTTCAGCTTTAAATGATGATACTAACATCAACCTCTGTTGGTATAGTCAGCTGTAATCTCCTTAGTATAATGCTACTGGAGAAATATAATCAGCTGACAAATTTAGATTTCTACTGGTATTGTTTATCTGCAGGCATAGGTCTCCTCAGGCTTGATACTGGGCCTGAGAGTAATTTACCTCCTGCAGAGTTTAACATGGTTATGCCCTGATATTTAGTAGGGCTACCAAAGAATCGATGACAATAGTCTGTCCCTACAAGGAGACCGAAGTCGGTGAGGTGATCAGACTTAATATTATCTGCCAATTTTATTCCTCTATTTCTCAGGAATTTGGCTGTTGCTCTCAGACCTTGAACTTGTAGGTCTACTGGTATTTTGTCCACCACAATGGCTTGTACTCGACAGACGTACCTGCCTAAACGCACTGATGGTTGTACCACCTGGTAGACTTGAGGTCCTGCATCTGTTACAAACCCTGAGATGTTGAATGACATCTGGGCTACAGGCCTTAATTGTAATTCATCTGCCAACTTTTTAGTGATGTATGTTCTCTGGGATCCTTGGTCAAACAACCCACGGGTATGGACCTTGGCCCTCTTATTCAGGATGGTAATTTGGGCAGTAGGCAAAGTCGTATTACCTTTAGACTTTGCCGATTGGACACTCTTTGTTTGTTGCACCTTGCAGTACTGTACTGTGGTGGGAATGCTATCTTTCACCTTGGGGTTTGGAGACGTTGTTTTGGTGTTTCTGCACAATGCTGCATGGTGCTGACCTTTGTTACACCTATTACAGGTGTGTAATTGGGTATCACAGTCCTTGATGTTATGTTTCCTGAGGCACCTCGTGCAATGTTGCAAATCTTTGAGTCGCTCAACACGGGCCTCACTATCAGGAAAATTAGGGCAGTGGTACATTGAATGTTTCTCATTGCAGAACAAACATGTTCCATAGCTTCCAGTACCCTTTGGTGTCACGTTCTTGGGTGACACAGTAACTATAGGCTTGGAGGGTCCCACTGCATATACGCCCACACTGTTACTGTTCCACTTTGGTGTTGAATTATATTGTCTGGATTGATTTGGAGTACCTTTGGTACTCTGTGGTTTACTATTATTGGTTTCTGAGGGTTTACTTGGTGGTTTTAATTTGTCATGTGTTCGTAATTGATGAACTACTGACTTTAAACCTTCAGATATTTCATTCATGGATAAGATGCTTTTATTGTAATGAGCACTCATTTGTCTCAATATGTCCCTAGGTATTTTCTCCTGGACAATTATTTTCAAGACCCACTCAGCCCCGTTTGTATCTGCTGTCAGACTGAGGGCATTGATCAATGATTCTACCTCCAGCTTGAAGACTTGGAGTGAATCAGCTGAAGCCTCCGGTGGGGGTAAATGCAACAGCTCATGAACTAAATGTGATGTTCTTACTTCTGGATCAGCATAATTATCCTTGAGGAGTTTTACTGCCAGATCATAGCCGTCATTAGTTAATCTCAGATGGGATACTACTGTTTTAGCCTCACCTGATAATTGGCCTTGCAAATAAGAGAATTTACTACTCTTTGGTAAAGATTGTTTTGAGTCTACAAGGTCAACGAATTTGTTCCAAAATTCGTCTCAATCTTCCTCATCTTTTCCTGAGAAAGTGGGTAAATTAATTGGAGGGAGTCGAGCTTCTGCTTGACTCTTATTAGATGCAACTGTTGTTGTTGTTGCTGTTGCCTTGTTCTGGGCAATTAATTTGACATAAGGCTGTAACGTGGCCTGAGTGTGATCTTCATAATTCGCAAGATCAACCATAATGTCGTCTATTTCTGTTTCTGATAAATTAGTGTTGGCAAGTTCAGCCACATATGTTGCTATTTGACATTTGATTTGCTCAAATTTACCTGCAGCTGCTTGATAATAGCTTTCCAGGTCAGCATAATCAACTTGAGATTGTTGTGACAAATCTTCACATTTCTTGATCTGTTTTGTTAAGTGGCCTTTAAGACCTGCAAGGGTTCTTTTCATTCTCCCTGCATTATCCATACTGGCTCGTTGGTGAAGCCTTGTGGGACTTGTACTTGGGCTGCTCATAATACTGAACAAACACTAATGGTAGCCTAGGGTAAAATGCACTCACTAGGCAATAATCCTGCCTCTACTAGAGGTTAGCACTTAAAATTAATACACATTATATATATACAATCATACACACTAATGATTTGAGTGATAAACCAGTGTCATTGGAAGTACCTTTAGGTTAGCTCTTCTATATCACCCTAGGATGGTAGAGACACTAATTAATCACTCAAAGGTGTAATGATCATAAGTAATTTATTATATATACAACTCAACTCGAGTTGATAAAAATTACACCCAAAATAGGGTCTGGACCATTCATTAATGGTGTTAGGTTGTTCAATATAGTACAACTGACTATGGTAATAATGGGACTAGGGTGAACGATAATAGTTCAACTAGTCAATGTTTAATATCCTACCCTGTTGTGGGTTGGCAATTAGTAAATATTATACTGTGATCACTAGTGCAATATATATTAAATAATTCTCTATTTTGGAGAAATAATATACACAATTATTGATAATAGCCTCTTAATTAGCCTCTATGAAACTTCTAATATTATCTAGAAGTATTAAATATTATTAGTGACCTCGCGAAATAAAGTCCACAAAATTCGTAGATAATCTCTCGCGAAATGTAACACCACGAAATCCGTGAACAATCTCGCGAAGACACAGTCACTAATTTGGCTGGATTCTATATTAGCGCTGTCATTTCACGAAATAACACGCCACCAAATATCTGTGGGTGTGCATGAAACCGCTGACGAAGCTGAACTGGGCTGAGGGAGGCTCCTGAGCTCCCTCGAGGCTACGCTGCCGTCTTGACTGCTGGCCTTTGTTTAAATAACACTGCACTAGTATATTTAATGAATCCATAGGTCACTGGTTCGAATCCGGTTCGAAGGACCAAATAATGTGGGAACCGACCTGTGAGATTTATATTTATTTAATTTATATGAATTTATATTTACGTTAATTTATATACTTCGATAGCAATTTGTATAATGATAAGTGGACTGTATTTCTGCAATAATCTCATAATCTCACAAATCGATCCTCTACACATTAGGGGGGGTTTATTAAATTAATATATATGCAGCCAATCAAACTACAGTAATAGCTACATACATTGATGAGGTTCCTTATCTTATAGTACAGCAGGTTAGTCCACCAGGTATAACTAGGGTGTAGACACCAAATTATCCTCTTTGAGGTAGCTTCCATATCACCCAGTAACTGGTGCACAAATCTTGCATCCTCGTCTTGACCTGTCAAAAGTGCGCTAGCTGTGAAGCCAGAATCCTATATATGACAAGCTATATCAGAGAAAACACTATACAGTACATGGAACATTAAGACCTGGCTTAATTACCTTTAGTTTGAGGCGATTTCGCGATCTAACCGGGTCACCCTATATCCTGACATTAATGGCCATAAATGAATGATAAACGGGTTTCGGATAGACACTTAACTTGAATTGTAGACATCGTGTTGGAGATGGTACCTTTGGTTTCCATAACACTACGTCCAAGTAAAATTAACAGGAGCCGAATTTGCTCCCGTGTGAGCCTCTGGTCTCGTATAACAACGGCTGCATCTAACACTCCATTCTATTGACGTCTGGCCGACATTGTCCAGATATGATAGGAGCCAAATTTACTCCACACGTCTCGGAGGTGACACAACAATGGCTGCCCTCCTTCCCCACTCACTGACGCCTGGCCTACTTTGTCCAGATTTCAGAAAGTGATAGAAGGGTCACATTTACTCTACTTTAATATTGATAATTAAGTTAATTTATATAAGACGTTTTTATGATGGTAAAGTCCAAAGACTAATGTATTTAAGAATAATTCCCAGCAGAATAGCTGGTGAATTATAATAGTGTGTGGTGATGATATCCCGTTTTCTTTAGACGGTAATTCCACTACAAGTTACGTTTTCTATGGGTAACTTGTTGGTACAATACAGCTATTATCTGTATGATATATTAAATGGTGTCGGATTTTCCGACAGAGAGAGAGAGAGAGAGAGAGAGAGAGAGAGAGAGAGAGAGAGAGAGAGAGACTCTTAACTACCTACAAGCTCTTGAAGAGAATAGATAAAGTTTATAAAGGTATCTTATTTATATGTAAAAGACGTATGATGTGAGTACATCACTACTGGGCATCGCACTTAATAGACCAGTCGAACTATTAGCATGACTATAATTCTTGCATCTGGTATATTATTACTAGAAGTATTCTTTAGGTTCTTGATAGTGTGAAGCGGCCTGATCAGTCTGGAGAAGGAAAAGGTCTCCGGCGACGATGGCTGCCACCAGAAGAAAACCAAGTCTGTCCGCTTCTAAGAAAATATCATCAGTCAGGTGCACGTCGTCGAGGACAGGGCATACGAGAGTTGGGTGTTTAGGAAAGAGGGAAAGAACTCTTGCTCCGCAAGAGCAGAGCTGAACCCCCTCAAGCACAACTAGGTGAATACACACATTATATCCTCACTGCAACCATCTTCACTACACACACTATTCTGTAACCATCTTCACTCCACACACTATACTGTAACCATCTTCACTCCACACACTATACTATAACCATCTTCACTCCACATACTATAATGTAACCATCTTTACAACAAACACTATACTGTTACCATCTTCACAACACACACTATACTGTTTCCATCTTCACAACACACACTATTATGTAACCATCTTCACAACACACACTATAATGTAACCATCTTCAATTCACACACTATACTGTAACCATCTTCACAACACACACTATAACGTAACCATCTTCACTACACTGTAACCATCTTCACAACACACATTATAATGTAACCGTCCTTACTACACACACTATACTGTAACCATCTTCACAACACACACACTATAATGTAACCATCTTCACTACACACACTATACTGTAACCATCTTCACAACACACACTATAATGTAACCATCTTCACTACACACACTATACTGAAACCATCTTCACAACACACACTATAATGTAACCATCTTCACTACATACACATTACTGTAACCATCTTCACTACATACACAATACTGTAACCGTCTTCACACAATACTGTAACCATCTTCACTACTCACACACACACACTATACTGTAACCATCTTCACAGTAACCATCTTCACTACACACTATCATCACTACACACACTATACTGTAACTCTCTTCACTACACACTATCTTCATAGTAACCATCTTCACTACACTCTATCATCACTACACACTATCTTCATTACACACTATTTTTTACTGTAACCATCTTCACTACACACTATCTTCACTGTAACCATCTTAACTACACACAAAAACTTCACTATAATCATTTTCAGTACACACAATATCTTCACTGTAATCATCTTTATTATAAAATAGTTTCATCACTGTAACTTTACAACACAGTCGTCAGTGGTGTCGATCTTCACTACAAATGACTATCGTCACTAACCATAGTTACTACGCACTATCGCACTATCTTCACCACAGTAACCGTCTTAACTAATGACAACCCTCATCATTGTAACCGCATTTACTTCACACAACCTGAAACACTGTAACCATCTACACTGTAACGACCAGCCTCGTAACTGTAGCCATCTTCCAAAAATACTTAAATTTTCATCACCACCACTACAGAACACCCACCACCATCACTACACATCACCACCACAAAACACCTTACGTCACTACAGAACACCACCACACAACAACTATCCTGACTACACATCACCACCACACAACACCTACCGTCACTACACATCACCACCACACAACACCTATCATCACTACACATCACCACCACACAATACCTACCATCACTACACATCACCACCAAACAACACCCACCTTCACTACACATCACCACCACACAGCACCTACCGTCACTACACATCACCACCACACAACACCTACCGTTACTACATATCACCACCACACAACACCTACAATCACGACATATCATCATCCGAGAGTAGAAATTATCCAAACACTAAACACCACAAGCTAATGTGAACCGGACATCATTAGCACCATATGGGAAGTTACCAAACAAAAGAACGTCATTTAAAAATCTAAACTAAAAGGATTCCAAATCCACACATACTACATATGTGAGACCATTACCTGAGTATGCAGCGACAGCTGGGAACCCACACCTTATGAAGCATAACAAAAACTTGGAAAAATGGTCGAAATTTTGCCACAGGATTAATTTCACAATTAAGAGTCTTCAGCTTCGAGTCGAAGACATGTTGAAAAAGAGAGAGAGAGAGAGAGAGAGAGAGAGAGAGAGAGAGAGAGAGAGAGAGAGAGAGAGAGAGAGAGAGAGAGAGAGAGAGAGAGAGAGAGAGAGAGAGAGAGAGAGAGAGAGAGAGAGAGAGAGAGAGAGAGAGAGAGAGAGAGAGAGAGAGAGAGAGAGAGAGAGAGAGAGAGAGAGAGAGAGAGAGAGAGAGAGAGAGAGAGAGAGAGAGAGAGAGAGAGAGAGAGAGAGAGAGAGAGAGAGAGAGAGAGAGAGAGAGAGAGAGAGAGAGAGAGAGAGAGAGAGAGAGAGAGAGAGAGAGAGAGAGAGAGAGAGAGAGAGAGAGAGAGAGAGAGAGAGAGAGAG
>NW_027190993.1:0-20385 GCF_040958095.1 Procambarus clarkii
GGGAGTATGGGTTCGAGTCACTTCTGGGTGTGAGTTTTCAGTTGCATATTGTCCTGGGACCATTCAGGCTTGTTCGCATTTGTGTTCCTCACGTGTGCCCCAAAGAATGAGGTGATTTGGTAAAATGCTATGCCCAAGATTACCATCCGAGTGCCGGCGGTGGGGTGGTTCAAATAGCTTCGGCTATCACCTCATTTTGTCCGGTCGATGGTCAAGTGGATTAAGGCGTCTTGTACATACCAGTTGCGTTGCTCCTGGGAGTATGGGTTCGAGTCACTTCTGGGGTGTGAGTTTTCAGTTGCATATTGTCCTGGGGACCATTCAGGCTTGTTCGCATTTGTGTTCCTCACGTGTGCCCCAAAGAATGAGGTGATTTGGTAAAATGCTATGCCCAAGATTACCATCGAGTGCCGGCGGTGGGGTGGTTCAAATAGCTTCGGCTATCACCTCATTTTGTCCGTCGTGATGGTCAAGTGGATTAAGGCGTCTTGTACATACCAGTTGCGTTGCTCCTGGGAGTATGGGTTCGAGTCACTTCTGGGGTGTGAGTTTTCAGTTGCATATTGTCCTGGGACCATTCAGGCTTGTTCGCATTTGTGTTCCTCACGTGTGCCCCAAAGAATGAGGTGATTTGGTAAAATGCTATGCCCAAGATTACCATCCGAGTGCCGGCGGTGGGGTGGTTCAAATAGCTTCGGCTATCACCTCATTTTGTCCGGTCGTGATGGTCAAGTGGATTAAGGCGTCTTGTACATACCAGTTGCGTTGCTCCTGGGAGTATGGGTTCGAGTCACTTCTGGGGTGTGAGTTTTCAGTTGCATATTGTCCTGGGGACCATTGAGCTTGTTCGCATTTGTGTTCCTCACGTGTGCCCCAAAGAATGAGGTGATTTGGTTAAAATGCTATGCCCAAGATTACCATCCGAGTGCCGGCGGTGGGTGGTTCAAATAGCTTCGGCTATCACCTCATTTTGTCCGGTCGTGATGGTCAAGTGGATTAAGGCGTCTTGTACATACCAGTTGCGTTGCTCCTGGGAGTATGAGTTCGAGTCACTTCTGGGGTGTGAGTTTTCAGTTGCATATTGTCCTGGGGACCATTCAGGCTTGTTCGCATTTGTGTTCCTCACGTGTGCCCCAAAGAATGAGGGGATTTGGTAAAATGCTATGCCCAAGATTACCATCCGAGTGCCGGCGGTGGGGTGGTTCAAATAGCTTCGGCTATCACCTCATTTTGTCCGGTCGTGATGGTCAAGTGGATTAAGGCGTCTTGTACATACCAGTTGCATTGCTCCTGGGAGTATGAGTTCGAGTCACTTCTGGGGTGTGAGTTTTCAGTTGCATATTGTCCTGGGGACCATTCAGGCTTGTTCGCATTTGTGTTCCTCACGTGTGCCCCAAAGAATGAGGTGATTTGGTAAAATGCTATGCCCAAGATTACCATCCGAGTGCCGGCGGTGGGGTGGTTCAAATAGCTTTCGGCTATCACCTCATTTTGTCCGGTCAGTGATGGTCAAGTGGATTAAGGCGTCTTGTACATACCAGTTGCGTTGCTCCTGGGAGTATGGGTTCGAGTCACTTCTGGGGTGTGAGTTTTCAGTTGCATATTGTCCTGAGGACCATTCAGGCTTGTTCGCATTTGTGTTCCTCACGTGTGCCCCAAACAATGAGGTGATTTGGTAAAATGCTATGCCCAAGATTACCATCCGAGTGCCGGGGATGGGGTGGTTCAAATAGCTTCGGCTATCACCTCATTTTGTCCGGTCATGATGGTCAAGTGGATTAAGGCGTCTTGTACATACCGGTTGCGTTGCTCCTGGGAGTATGGGTTCGAGTCACTTCTGGGTGTGAGTTTTCAGTTGCATATTGTCCTGGGGACCATTCAGGCTTGTTCGCATTTGTGTTCCTCACGTGTGCCCCAAAGAATGAGGTGATTTGGTAAAATGCTATGCCCAAGATTACCATCCGAGTGCTGGCGGTGGGGTGGTTCAAATAGCTTCGGCTATCACCTCATTTTGTCCGGTCGTGATGGTCAAGTGGATTAAGGCGTCTTGTACATACCAGTTGCGTTGCTCCTGGGAGTATGGATTCGAGTCACTTCTGGGGTGTGAGTTTTCAGTTGCATATTGTCCTGGGGACCATTGAGGCTTGTTCGCATTTGTGTTCCTCACGTGTGCCCCAAAGAATGAGGTGATTGTGTAAAATGCTATGCCCAAGATTACCATCAGAGTGCCGGCGGTGGGGTGGTTCAAATAGCTTCGGCTAACACCTCATTTTGTCCGGTCGTGATGGTCAAGTGGATTAAGGCGTCTTGTACATACCAGTTGCGTTGCTCCTGGGAGTATGGATTCGAGTCACTTCTGGGGTGTGAGTTTTCAGTTGCATATTGTCCTGGGGACCATTGAGGCTTGTTCGCATTTGTGTTCCTCACGTGTGCCCCAAAGAATGAGGTGATTTGGTAAAATGCTATGCCCAAGATTACCATCCGAGTGCCGGCGGTGGGGTGGTTCAAATAGCTTCGGCTATCACCTCATTTTGTCCGGTCGTGATGGTCAAGTGGATTAAGGCGTCTTGTACATACCAGTTGCGTTGCTCCTGGGAGTATGAGTTCGAGTCACTTCTGGGGTGTGAGTTTTCAGTTGCATATTGTCCTGGGGACCATTCAGGCTTGTTCGCATTTGTGTTCCTCACGTGTGCCCCAAAGAATGAGGTGATTTGGTAAAATGCTATGCCCAAGATTAACATCCGAGTGCCGGCAGTGGGGTGGTTCAAATAGCTTCGGCAATCACCTCATTTTGTCCGGTCGTGATGGTCAAGTGGATTAAGGCGTCTTGTACATACCAGTTGCGTTGCTCCTGGGAGTATGGGTTCGAGTCACTTCTGGGGTGTGAGTTTTCAGTTGCATATTGTCCTGGGGACCATTCAGGCTTGTTCGCATTTGTGTTCCTCACGTGTGCCCCAAAGAATGAGGTGATTTGGTAAAATGCTATGCCCAAGATTACCATCCGAGTGCCGGCGGTGGGGTGGTTCAAATAGCTTCGGCTATCACCTCATTTTGTCCGGTCGTGATGGTCAAGTGGATTAAGGCGTCTTGTACATACCAGTTGCGTTGCTCCTGGGAGTATGGGTTCGAGTCACTTCTGGGGTGTTAGTTTTCAGTTGCATATTGTCCTGGGGACCATTCAGGCTTGTTCGCATTTGTGTTCCTCACGTGTGCCCCAAAGAATGAGGTGATTTGGTAAAATGCTATGCCCAAGATTACCATCCGAGTGCCGGCGGTGGGGTGGTTCAAATAGCTTCTGCTATCACCTCATTTTGTCCGGTCGTGATGGTCAAGTGGATTAAGGCGTCTTGTACATACCAGTTGCATTGCTCCTGGGAGTATGAGTTCGAGTCACTTCTGGGGTGTGAGTTTTCAGTTGCATATTGTCCTGGGGACCATTCAGGCTTGTTCGCATTTGTGTTCCTCACGTGTGCCCCAAAGAATGAGGTGATTTGGTAAAATGCTATGCCCAAGATTACCATCCGAGTGCCGGCGGTGGGGTGGTTCAAATAGCTTCGGCTATCACCTCCTTTTGTCCGGTCATGATGGTCAAGTGGATTAAGGCGTCTTGTACATACCAGTTGCGTTGCTCCTGGGAGTATGGGTTCGAGTCACTTCTGGGGTGTGAGTTTTCAGTTGCATATTGTCCTGAGGACCATTCAGGCTTGTTCGCATTTGTGTTCCTCACGTGTGCCCCAAACAATGAGGTGATTTGGTAAAATGCTATGCCCAAGATTACCATCCGAGTGCCGGGGATGGGGTGGTTCAAATAGCTTCGGCTATCACCTCATTTTGTCCGGTCATGATGGTCAAGTGGATTAAGGCGTCTTGTACATACCGGTTGCGTTGCTCCTGGGAGTATGGGTTCGAGTCACTTCTGGGTGTGAGTTTTCAGTTGCATATTGTCCTGGGGACCATTCAGGCTTGTTCGCATTTGTGTTCCTCACGTGTGCCCCAAAGAATGAGGTGATTTGGTAAAATGCTATGCCCAAGATTACCATCCGAGTGCTGGCGGTGGGGTGGTTCAAATAGCTTCGGCTATCACCTCATTTTGTCCGGTCGTGATGGTCAAGTGGATTAAGGCGTCTTGTACATACCAGTTGCGTTGCTCCTGGGAGTATGGGTTCGAGTCACTTCTGGGGTGTGAGTTTTCAGTTGCATATTGTCCTGCGGACCATTCAGGCTTGTTCGCATTTGTGTTCCTCACGTGTGCCCCAAAGAATGAGGTGATTTGGTAAAATGCTATGCCCAAGATTACCATCCAAGTGCCGGCGATGGGGTGGTTCAAATAGCTTCGGCTATCACCTCATTTTGTCCGGTCGTGATGGTCAAGTGGATTAAGGCGTCTTGTACATACCAGTTGCGTTGCTCCTGGGAGTATGGATTCGAGTCACTTCTGGGGTGTGAGTTTTCAAATGCATATTGTCCTGGGGACCATTGAGGCTTGTTCGCATTTGTGTTCCTCACGTGTGCCCCAAAGAATGAGGTGATTTGGTAAAATGCTATGCCCAAGATTACCATCCGAGTGCCGGCGGTGGGGTGGTTCAAATAGCTTCGGCTATCACCTCATTTTGTCCGGTCGTGATGGTCAAGTGGATTAAGGCGTCTTGTACATACCAGTTGCGTTGCTCCTGGGAGTATGGATTCGAGTCACTTCTGGGGTGTGAGTTTTCAGTTGCATATTGTCCTGGGGACCATTGAGGCTTGTTCGCATTTGTGTTCCTCACGTGTGCCCCAAAGAATGAGGTGATTTGGTAAAATGCTATGCCCAAGATTACCATCCGAGTGCCGGCGGTGGGGTGGTTCAAATAGCTTCGGCTATCACCTCATTTTGTCCGGTCGTGATGGTCAAGTGGATTAAGGCGTCTTGTACATACCAGTTGCGTTGCTCCTGGGAGTATGAGTTCGAGTCACTTCTGGGGTGTGAGTTTTCAGTTGCATATTGTCCTGGGGACCATTCAGGCTTGTTCGCATTTGTGTTCCTCACGTGTGCCCCAAAGAATGAGGTGATTTGGTAAAATGCTATGCCCAAGATTACCATCCGAGTGCCGGCGGTGGGGTGGTTCAAATAGCTTCGGCTATCACCTCATTTTGTCCGGTCGTGATGGTCAAGTGGATTAAGGCGTCTTGTACATACCAGTTGCATTGCTCCTGGGAGTATGAGTTCGAGTCACTTCTGGGGTGTGAGTTTTCAGTTGCATATTGTCCTGGGGACCATTCAGGCTTGTTCGCATTTGTGTTCCTCACGTGTGCCCCAAAGAATGAGGTGATTTGGTAAAATGCTATGCCCAAGATTACCATCCGAGTGCCGGCGGTGGGGTGGTTCAAATAGCTTCGGCTATCACCTCCTTTTGTCCGGTCATGATGGTCAAGTGGATTAAGGCGTCTTGTACATACCAGTTGCGTTGCTCCTGGGAGTATGGGTTCGAGTCACTTCTGGGGTGTGAGTTTTCAGTTGCATATTGTCCTGAGGACCATTCAGGCTTGTTCGCATTTGTGTTCCTCACGTGTGCCCCAAACAATGAGGTGATTTGGTAAAATGCTATGCCCAAGATTACCATCCGAGTGCCGGGGATGGGGTGGTTCAAATAGCTTCGGCTATCACCTCATTTTGTCCGGTCATGATGGTCAAGTGGATTAAGGCGTCTTGTACATACCGGTTGCGTTGCTCCTGGGAGTATGGGTTCGAGTCACTTCTGGGTGTGAGTTTTCAGTTGCATATTGTCCTGGGGACCATTCAGGCTTGTTCGCATTTGTGTTCCTCACGTGTGCCCCAAAGAATGAGGTGATTTGGTAAAATGCTATGCCCAAGATTACCATCCGAGTGCTGGCGGTGGGGTGGTTCAAATAGCTTCGGCTATCACCTCATTTTGTCCGGTCGTGATGGTCAAGTGGATTAAGGCGTCTTGTACATACCAGTTGCGTTGCTCCTGGGAGTATGGGTTCGAGTCACTTCTGGGGTGTGAGTTTTCAGTTGCATATTGTCCTGCGGACCATTCAGGCTTGTTCGCATTTGTGTTCCTCACGTGTGCCCCAAAGAATGAGGTGATTTGGTAAAATGCTATGCCCAAAATTACCATCCAAGTGCCGGCGATGGGGTGGTTCAAATAGCTTCGGCTATCACCTCATTTTGTCCGGTCGTGATGGTCAAGTGGATTAAGGCGTCTTGTACATACCAGTTGCGTTGCTCCTGGGAGTATGGATTCGAGTCACTTCTGGGGTGTGAGTTTTCAGTTGCATATTGTCCTGCGGACCATTGAGGCTTGTTCGCATTTGTGTTCCTCACGTGTGCCCCAAAGAATGAGGTGATTTGGTAAAATGCTATGCCCAAGATTACCATCCGAGTGCCGGCGGTGGGGTGGTTCAAATAGCTTCGGCTATCACCTCATTTTGTCCGGTCGTGATGGTCAAGTGGATTAAGGCGTCTTGTACATACCAGTTGCGTTGCTCCTGGGAGTATGAGTTCGAGTCACTTCTGGGGTGTGAGTTTTCAGTTGCATATTGTCCTGGGGACCATTCAGGCTTGTTCGCATTTGTGTTCCTCACGTGTGCCCCAAAGAATGAGGTGATTTGGTAAAATGCTATGCCCAAGATTAACATCCGAGTGCCGGCAGTGGGGTGGTTCAAATAGCTTCGGCAATCACCTCATTTTGTCCGGTCGTGATGGTCAAGTGGATTAAGGCGTCTTGTACATACCAGTTGCGTTGCTCCTGGGAGTATGGGTTCGAGTCACTTCTGGGGTGTGAGTTTTCAGTTGCATATTGTCCTGGGGACCATTCAGGCTTGTTCGCATTTGTGTTCCTCACGTGTGCCCCAAAGAATGAGGTGATTTGGTAAAATGCTATGCCCAAGATTACCATCCGAGTGCCGGCGGTGGGGTGGTTCAAATAGCTTCGGCTATCACCTCATTTTGTCCGGTCGTGATGGTCAAGTGGATTAAGGCGTCTTGTACATACCAGTTGCGTTGCTCCTGGGAGTATGGGTTCGAGTCACTTCTGGGGTGTTAGTTTTCAGTTGCATATTGTCCTGGGGACCATTCAGGCTTGTTCGCATTTGTGTTCCTCACGTGTGCCCCAAAGAATGAGGTGATTTGGTAAAATGCTATGCCCAAGATTACCATCCGAGTGCCGGCGGTGGGGTGGTTCAAATAGCTTCTGCTATCACCTCATTTTGTCCGGTCGTGATGGTCAAGTGGATTAAGGCGTCTTGTACATACCAGTTGCATTGCTCCTGGGAGTATGAGTTCGAGTCACTTCTGGGTGTGAGTTTTCAGTTGCATATTGTCCAGGGGACCATTCAGGCTTGTTCGCATTTGTGTTCCTCACGTGTGCCCCAAAGAATGAGGTGATTTGGTGAAATGCTAGGCCCAAGAACACCATTCGAGTGCCGGTGGTGGGGTGGTTCAAATAGCTTCGGCTATCGCCTCATTTTGTCCGGTCGTAATGGTCAAGTGGATTAAGGCGTCTTGTACATACCAGTTGCGTTGCTCCTGGGAGTATGGGTTCGAGTCACTTCTGGGGTGTGAGTTTTCAGTTGCATATTGTCCTGGGGACCATTCAGGCTTGTTCGCATTTGTGTTCCTCACGTGTGCCCCAAAGAATGAGGTGATTTGGTAAAATGCTATGCCCAAGATTACCATCCGAGTGCCGGCGGTGGGGTGGTTCAAATAGCTTCGGCTATCACCTCATTTTGTCCGGTCGTGATGGTCAAGTGGATTAAGGCGTCTTGTACATACCAGTTGCGTTGCTCCTGTGAGTATGGGTTCGAGTCACTTCTGGGGTGTGAGTTTTCAGTTGCATATTGTCCTGGGGACCATTCAGGCTTTTTCGCATTTGTGTTCCTCACGTGTGCCCCAAAGAATGAGAAGATTTGGTAAAATGCTATGCCCAAGATTACCATCCGAGTGCCAGCGGTGGGGTGGTTCAAATAGCTTCGGCTATCACCTCATTTTGTCCGGTCATGATGGTCAAGTGGATTAAGGCGTCTTGTACATACCGGTTGCGTTGCTCCTGGGAGTATGGGTTCGAGTCACTTCTGGGGTGTGAGTTTTCAGTTGCATATTGTCCTGGGGACCATTCAGGCTTGTTCGCATTTGTGTTCCTCACGTGTGCCCCAAAGAATGAGGTGATTTGGTAAAATGCTATGCCCAAGATTACCATCCGAGTGCCGGCGGTGGGGTGGTTCAAATAGCTTCGGCTATCACCTCATTTTGTCCGGTCGTGATGGTCAAGTGGATTAAGGCGTCTTGTACATACCAGTTGCGTTGCTCCTGGGAGTATGGGTTCGAGTCACTTCTGGGGTGTGAGTTTTCAGTTGCATATTGTCCTGAGGACCATTCAGGCTTGTTCGCATTTGTGTTCCTCACGTGTGCCCCAAACAATGAGGTGATTTGGTAAAATGCTATGCCCAAGATTACCATCCGAGTGCCGGCGGTGGGGTGGTTCAAATAGCTTCGGCTATCACCTCATTTTGTCCGGTCATGATGGTCAAGTGGATTAAGGCGTCTTGTACATACTGGTTGCGTTGCTCCTGGGAGTATGGGTTCGAGTCACTTCTGGGTGTGAGTTTTCAGTTGCATATTGTCCTGGGGACCATTCAGGCTTGTTCGCATTTGTGTTCCTCACATGTGCCCCAAAGAATGAGGTGATTTGGTGAAATGCTAGGCCCAAGAATACCATTCGAGTGCCGGCGGTGGGGTGGTTCAAATAGCTTCGGCTATCGCCTCATTTTGTCCGGTCGTAATGGTCAAGTGGATTAAGGCGTCTTGTACATACCAGTTGCGTTGCTCCTGGGAGTATGGGTTCGAGTCACTTCTGGGGTGTGAGTTTTCAGTTGCATATTGTCCTGGGGACCATTCAGGCTTGTTCGCATTTGTGTTCCTCACGTGTGCCCCAAAGAATGAGGTGATTTGGTAAAATGCTATGCCCAAGATTACCATCCGAGTGCCGGCGGTGGGGTGGTTCAAATAGCTTCGGCTATCACCTCATTTTGTCCGGTCGTGATGGTCAAGTGGATTAAGGCGTCTTGTACATACCAGTTGCGTTGCTCCTGTGAGTATGGGTTCGAGTCACTTCTGGGGTGTGAGTTTTCAGTTGCATATTGTCCTGGGGACCATTCAGGCTTTTTCGCATTTGTGTTCCTCACGTGTGCCCCAAAGAATGAGAAGATTTGGTAAAATGCTATGCCCAAGATTACCATCCGAGTGCCGGCGGTGGGGTGGTTCAAATAGCTTCGGCTATCACCTCATTTTGTCCGGTCATGATGGTCAAGTGGATTAAGGCGTCTTGTACATACCGGTTGCGTTGCTCCTGGGAGTATGGGTTCGAGTCACTTCTGGGTGTGAGTTTTCAGTTGCATATTGTCCTGGGGACCATTCAGGCTTGTTCGCATTTGTGTTCCTCACGTGTGCCCCAAAGAATGAGGTGATTTGGTAAAATGCTATGCCCAAGATTACCATCCGAGTGCTGGCGGTGGGGTGGTTCAAATAGCTTCGGCTATCACCTCATTTTGTCCGGTCGTGATGGTCAAGTGGATTAAGGCGTCTTGTACATACCAGGTGCGTTGCTCCTGGGAGTATGGGTTCGAGTCACTTCTGGGGTGTGAGTTTTCAGTTGCATATTGTCCTGCGGACCATTGAGGCTTGTTCGCATTTGTGTTCCTCACGTGTGCCCCAAAGAATGAGGTGATTTGGTAAAATGCTATGCCCAAGATTACCATCAGAGTGCCGGCGGTGGGGTGGTTCAAATAGCTTCGGCTATCACCTCATTTTGTCCGGTCGTGATGGTCAAGTGGATTAAGGCGTCTTGTACATACCAGTTGCGTTGCTCCTGGGAGTATGGATTCGAGTCACTTCTGGGGTGTGAGTTTTCAGTTGCATATTGTCCTGGGGACCATTGAGGCTTGTTCGCATTTGTGTTCCTCACGTGTGCCCCAAAGAATGAGGTGATTTGGTAAAATGCTATGCCCAAGATTACCATCCGAGTGCCGGCGGTGGGGTG
This sequence comes from Procambarus clarkii, assembly GCF_040958095.1. Classification (NCBI taxonomy): domain Eukaryota; kingdom Metazoa; phylum Arthropoda; class Malacostraca; order Decapoda; family Cambaridae; genus Procambarus; species Procambarus clarkii. The sequence continues at coordinate 10,038 of NW_027190993.1, forward strand.
GTTCAAATAGCTTCGGCTATCACCTCATTTTGTCCGGTCGTGATGGTCAAGTGGATTAAGGCGTCTTGTACATACCAGTTGCGTTGCTCCTGGGAGTATGAGTTCGAGTCACTTCTGGGGTGTGAGTTTTCAGTTGCATATTGTCCTGGGGACCATTCAGGCTTGTTCGCATTTGTGTTCCTCACGTGTGCCCCAAAGAATGAGGTGATTTGGTAAAATGCTATGCCCAAGATTAACATCCGAGTGCCGGCAGTGGGGTGGTTCAAATAGCTTCGGCAATCACCTCATTTTGTCCGGTCGTGATGGTCAAGTGGATTAAGGCGTCTTGTACATACCAGTTGCGTTGCTCCTGGGAGTATGGGTTCGAGTCACTTCTGGGGTGTGAGTTTTCAGTTGCATATTGTCCAGGGGACCATTCAGGCTTGTTCGCATTTGTGTTCCTCACGTGTGCCCCATAGAATGAGGTGATTTGGTGAAATGCTAGGCCCAAGAATACCATTCGAGTGCCGGTGGTGGGGTGGTTCAAATAGCTTCGGCTATCGCCTCATTTTGTCCGGTCGTAATGGTCAAGTGGATTAAGGCGTCTTGTACATACCAGTTGCGTTGCTCCTGTGAGTATGGGTTCGAGTCACTTCTGGGGTGTGAGTTTTCAGTTGCATATTGTCCTGGGGACCATTCAGGCTTTTTCGCATTTGTGTTCCTCACGTGTGCCCCAAAGAATGAGAAGATTTGGTAAAATGCTATGCCCAAGATTACCATCCAAGTGCCAGCGGTGGGGTGGTTCAAATAGCTTCGGCTATCACCTCATTTTGTCCGGTCATGATGGTCAAGTGGATTAAGGCGTCTTGTACATACCGGTTGCGTTGCTCCTGGGAGTATGGGTTCGAGTCACTTCTGGGGTGTGAGTTTTCAGTTGCATATTGTCCTGGGGACCATTCAGGCTTGTTCGCATTTGTGTTCCTCACGTGTGCCCCAAAGAATGAGGTGATTTGGTAAAATGCTATGCCCAAGATTACCATCCGAGTGCCGGCGGTGGGGTGGTTCAAATAGCTTCGGCTATCACCTCATTTTGTCCGGTCGTGATGGTCAAGTGGATTAAGGCGTCTTGTACATACCAGTTGCGTTGCTCCTGGGAGTATGAGTTCGAGTCACTTCTGGGGTGTGAGTTTTCAGTTGCATATTGTCCTGAGGACCATTCAGGCTTGTTCGCATTTGTGTTCCTCACGTGTGCCCCAAACAATGAGGTGATTTGGTAAAATGCTATGCCCAAGATTACCATCCGAGTGCCGGCGGTGGGGTGGTTCAAATAGCTTCGGCTATCACCTCATTTTGTCCGGTCATGATGGTCAAGTGGATTAAGGCGTCTTGTACATACCGGTTGCGTTGCTCCTGGGAGTATGGGTTCGAGTCACTTCTGGGTGTGAGTTTTCAGTTGCATATTGTCCTGGGGACCATTCAGGCTTGTTCGCATTTGTGTTCCTCACGTGTGCCCCAAAGAATGAGGTGATTTGGTGAAATGCTAGGCCCAAGAATACCATTCGAGTGCCGGCGGTGGGGTGGTTCAAATAGCTTCGGCTATCGCCTCATTTTGTCCGGTCGTAATGGTCAAGTGGATTAAGGCGTCTTGTACATACCAGTTGCGTTGCTCCTGGGAGTATGGGTTCGAGTCACTTCTGGGGTGTGAGTTTTCAGTTGCATATTGTCCTGGGGACCATTCAGGCTTGTTCGCATTTGTGTTCCTCACGTGTGCCCCAAAGAATGAGGTGATTTGGTAAAATGCTATGCCCAAGATTACCATCCGAGTGCCGGCGGTGGGGTGGTTCAAATAGCTTCGGCTATCACCTCATTTTGTCCGGTCGTGATGGTCAAGTGGATTAAGGCGTCTTGTACATACCAGTTGCGTTGCTCCTGTGAGTATGGGTTCGAGTCACTTCTGGGGTGTGAGTTTTCAGTTGCATATTGTCCTGGGGACCATTCAGGCTTTTTCGCATTTGTGTTCCTCACGTGTGCCCCAAAGAATGAGAAGATTTGGTAAAATGCTATGCCCAAGATTACCATCCGAGTGCCGGCGGTGGGGTGGTTCAAATAGCTTCGGCTATCACCTCATTTTGTCCGGTCATGATGGTCAAGTGGATTAAGGCGTCTTGTACATACCGGTTGCGTTGCTCCTGGGAGTATGGGTTCGAGTCACTTCTGGGGTGTGAGTTTTCAGTTGCATATTGTCCTGGGGACCATTCAGGCTTGTTCGCATTTGTGTTCCTCACGTGTGCCCCAAAGAATGAGGTGATTTGGTGAAATGCTAGGCCCAAGATTACCATTCGAGTGCCGGCGGTGGGGTGGTTCAAATAGCTTCGGCTATCGCCTCATTTTGTCCGGTCGTAATGGTCAAGTGGATTAAGGCGTCTTGTACATACCAGTTGCGTTGCTCCTGGGAGTATGGGTTCGAGTCACTTCTGGGGTGTGAGTTTTCAGTTGCATATTGTCCTGAGGACCATTCAGGCTTGTTCGCATTTGTGTTCCTCACGTGTGCCCCAAACAATGAGGTGATTTGGTAAAATGCTATGCCCAAGATTACCATCCGAGTGCCGGCGGTGGGGTGGTTCAAATAGCTTCGGCTATCACCTCATTTTGTCCGGTCATGATGGTCAAGTGGATTAAGGCGTCTTGTACATACCGGTTGCGTTGCTCCTGGGAGTATGGGTTCGAGTCACTTCTGGGGTGTGAGTTTTCAGTTGCATATTGTCCTGGGGACCATTCAGGCTTGTTCGCATTTGTGTTCCTCACGTGTGCCCCAAAGAATGAGGTGATTTGGTGAAATGCTAGGCCCAAGATTACCATTCGAGTGCCGGCGGTGGGGTGGTTCAAATAGCTTCGGCTATCGCCTCATTTTGTCCGGTTGTAATGGTCAAGTGGATTAAGGCGTCTTGTACATACCAGTTGCGTTGCTCCTGGGAGTATGGGTTCGAGTCACTTCTGGGGTGTGAGTTTTCAGTTGCATATTGTCCTGGGGACCATTCAAGCTTGTTCGCATTTGTGTTCCTCACGTGTGCCCCAAACAATGAGGTGATTTGGTAAAATGCTATGCCCAAGATTACCATCCGAGTGCCGGCGGTGGGGTGGTTCAAATAGCTTCGGCTATCACCTCATTTTGTCCGGTCATGATGGTCAAGTGGATTAAGGCGTCTTGTACATACCGGTTGCGTTGCTCCTGGGAGTATGGGTTCTAGTCACTTCTGGGTTTGAGTTTTCAGTTGCATATTGTCCTGGGGACCATTCAGGCTTGTTCGCATTTGTGTTCCTCACGTGTGCCCCAAAGAATGAGGTGATTTGGTGAAATGCTAGGCCCAAGATTACCATTCGAGTGCCAGCGGTGGGGTGGTTCAAATAGCTTCGGCTATCGCCTCATTTTGTCCGGTCGTAATGGTCAAGTGGATTAAGGCGTCTTGTACATACCAGTTGCGTTGCTCCTGGGAGTATGGGTTCGAGTCACTTCTGGGGTGTGAGTTTTCAGTTGCATATTGTCCTGAGGACCATTCAGGCTTGTTCGCATTTGTGTTCCTCACGTGTGCCCCAAACAATGAGGTGATTTGGTAAAATGCTATGCCCAAGATTACCATCCGAGTGCCGGCGGTGGGGTGGTTCAAATAGCTTCGGCTATCAACTCATTTTGTCCGGTCATGATGGTCAAGTGGATTAAGGCTTCTTGTACATACCGGTTGCGTTGCTCCTGGGAGTATGGGTTCGAGTCACTTCTGGGGTGTGAGTTTTCAGTTGCATATTGTCCTGGGGACCATTCAGGCTTGTTCGCATTTGTGTTCCTCACGTGTGCCCCAAAGAATGAGGTGATTTGGTGAAATGCTAGGCCCAAGATTACCATTCGAGTGCCGGCGGTGGGGTGGTTCAAATAGCTTCGGCTATCGCCTCATTTTGTCCGTTCGTAATGGTCAAGTGGATTAAGGCGTCTTGTACATACCAGTTGCGTTGCTCCTGGGAGTATGGGTTCGAGTCACTTCTGGGGTGTGAGTTTTCAGTTGCATATTGTCCTGGGGACCATTCAGGCTTGTTCGCATTTGTGTTCCTCACGTGTGCCCCAAAGAATGAGGTGATTTGGTAAAATGCTATGCCCAAGATTACCATCCGAGTGCCGGCGGTGGGGTGGTTCAAATAGCCTTCGGCTATCACCTCATTTTGTCCGGTCGTGATGGTCAAGTGGATTAAGGCGTCTTGTACATACCAGTTGCGTTGCTCCTGTGAGTATGGGTTCGAGTCACTTCTGGGGTGTGAGTTTTCAGTTGCATATTGTCCTGGGGACCATTCAGGCTTGTTCGCATTTGTAGTTCCTCACGTGTGCCCCAAAGAATGAGGATGATTTGGTAAAATGCTATGCCCAAGATTACCATCCGAGTGCCGGAGGTGGGGTGGTTCAAATAGCTTCGGCTATCACCTCATTTTGTCCGATCGTGATGGTCAAGTGGATTAAGGCGTCCTTGTACATACCAGTTGCGTTGCTCCTGGGAGTATGGGTTCGAGTCACTTCTGGGGTGTGAGTTTTCAGTTGCATATTGTCCTGGGGACCATTCAGGCTTAGTTCGCATTTGTGTTCCTCACGTGTGCCCCAAAGAATGAGGTGATTTGGTAAAATGCTATGCCCAAGATTACCATCCGAGTGCCGGCGGTGGGGTGGTTCAAATAGCTTCGGCTATCACCTCATTTTGTCCGGTCGTGATGGTCAAGTGGATTAAGGCGTCTTGTACATACCAGTTGCGTTGCTCCTGTGAGTATGGGTTCGAGTCACTTCTGGGGTGTGAGTTTTCAGTTGCATATTGTCCTGGGGACCATTCAGGCTTTTTCGCATTTGTGTTCCTCACGTGTGCCCCAAAGAATGAGAAGATTTGGTAAAATGCTATGCCCAAGATTACCATCCGAGTGCCGGCGGTGGGGTGGTTCAAATAGCTTCGGCTATCACCTCATTTTGTCCGGTCATGATGGTCAAGTGGATTAAGGCGTCTTGTACATACCGGTTGCGTTGCTCCTGGGAGTATGGGTTCGAGTCACTTCTGGGGTGTGAGTTTTCAGTTGCATATTGTCCTGGGGACCATTCAGGCTTGTTCGCATTTGTGTTCCTCACGTGTGCCCCAAAGAATGAGGTGATTTGGTAAAATGCTATGCCCAAGATTACCATCCGAGTGCCGGCGGTGGGGTGGTTCAAATAGCTTCGGCTATCACCTCATTTTGTCCGGTCGTGATGGTCAAGTGGATTAAGGCGTCTTGTACATACCAGTTGCGTTGCTCCTGGGAGTATGGGTTCGAGTCACTTCTGGGGTGTGAGTTTTCAGTTGCATATTGTCCTGAGGACCATTCAGGCTTGTTCGCATTTGTGTTCCTCACGTGTGCCCCAAACAATGAGGTGATTTGGTAAAATGCTATGCCCAAGATTATCATCCGAGTGCCGGCGGTGGGGTGGTTCAAATAGCTTCGGCTATCACCTCATTTTGTCCGGTCATGATGGTCAAGTGGATTAAGGCGTCTTGTACATACCGGTTGCGTTTCTCCTGGGAGTATGGGTTCGAGTCACTTCTGGGTGTGAGTTTTCAGTTGCATATTGTCCTGGGGACCATTCAGGCTTGTTCGCATTTGTGTTCCTCACGTGTGCCCCAAAGAATGAGGTGATTTGGTGAAATGCTAGGCCCAAGAATACCATTCGAGTGCCGGCGGTGGGGTGGTTCAAATAGCTTCGGTTATCGCCTCATTTTGTCCGGTCGTAATGGTCAAGTGGATTAAGGCGTCTTGTACATACCAGTTGCGTTGCTCCTGGGAGTATGGGTTCGAGTCACTTCTGGGGTGTGAGTTTTCAGTTGCATATTGTCCTGGGGACCATTCAGGCTTGTTCGCATTTGTGTTCCTCACGTGTGCCCCAAAGAATGAGGTGATTTGGTAAAATGCTATGCCCAAGATTACCATCCGAGTGCCGGCGGTGGGGTGGTTCAAATAGCTTCGGCTATCACCTCATTTTGTCCGGTCGTGATGGTCAAGTGGATTAAGGCGTCTTGTACATACCAGTTGCGTTGCTCCTGTGAGTATGGGTTCGAGTCACTTCTGGGGTGTGAGTTTTCAGTTGCATATTGTCCTGGGGACCATTCAGGCTTTTTCGCATTTGTGTTCCTCACGTGTGCCCCAAAGAATGAGAAGATTTGGTAAAATGCTATGCCCAAGATTACCATCCGAGTGCCGGCGGTGGGGTGGTTCAAATAGCTTCGGCTATCACCTCATTTTGTCCGGTCATGATGGTCAAGTGGATTAAGGCGTCTTGTACATACCGGTTGCGTTGCTCCTGGGAGTATGGGTTCGAGTCACTTCTGGGGTGTGAGTTTTCAGTTGCATATTGTCCTGGGGACCATTCAGGCTTGTTCGCATTTGTGTTCCTCATGTGTGCCCCAAAGAATGAGGTGATTTGGTGAAATGCTAGGCCCAAGATTACCATTCGAGTGCCGGCGGTGGAGTGGTTCAAATAGCTTCGGCTATCGCCTCATTTTGTCCGGTCGTAATGGTCAAGTGGATAAAGGCGTCTTGTACATACCAGTTGCGTTGCTCCTGGGAGTATGGGTTCGAGTCACTTCTGGGGTGTGAGTTTTCAGTTGCATATTGTCCTGAGGACCATTCAGGCTTGTTCGCATTTGTGTTCCTCACGTGTGCCCCAAACAATGAGGTGATTTGGTAAAATGCTATGCCCAAGATTACCATCCGAGTGCCGGCGGTGGGGTGGTTCAAATAGCTTCGGCTATCACCTCATTTTGTCCGGTCATGATGGTCAAGTGGATTAAGGCGTCTTGTACATACCGGTTGCGTTGCTCCTGGGAGTATGGGTTCGAGTCACTTCTGGGGTGTGAGTTTTCAGTTGCATATTGTCCTGGGGACCATTCAGGCTTGTTCGCATTTGTGTTCCTCACGTGTGCCCCAAAGAATGAGGTGATTTGGTGAAATGCTAGGCCCAAGATTACCATTCGAGTGCCGGCGGTGGGGTGGTTCAAATAGCTTCGGCTATCGCCTCATTTTGTCCGGTTGTAATGGTCAAGTGGATTAAGGCGTCTTGTACATACCAGTTGCGTTGCTCCTGGGAGTATGGGTTCGAGTCACTTCTGGGGTGTGAGTTTTCAGTTGCATATTGTCCTGGGGACCATTCAGGCTTGTTCGCATTTGTGTTCCTCACGTGTGCCCCAAAGAATGAGGTGATTTGGTAAAATGCTATGCCCAAGATTACCATCCGAGTGCCGGCGGTGGGGTGGTTCAAATAGCTTCAACTATCACCTCATTTTGTCCGGTCATGATGGTCAAGTGGATTAAGGCGTCTTGTACATACCGGTTGCGTTGCTCCTGGGAGTATGGGTTCGAGTCACTTCTGGGGTGTGAGTTTTCAGTTGCATATTGTCCTGGGGACCATTCAGGCTTGTTCGCATTTGTGTTCCTCACGTGTGCCCCAAAGAATGAGGTGATTTGGTGAAATGCTAGGCCCAAGATTACCATTCGAGTGCCAGCGGTGGGGTGGTTCAAATAGCTTCGGCTATCGCCTCATTTTGTCCGGTCGTAATGGTCAAGTGGATTAAGGCGTCTTGTACATACCAGTTGCGTTGCTCCTGGGAGTATGGGTTCGAGTCACTTCTGGGGTGTGAGTTTTCAGTTGCATATTGTCCTGGGGACCATTCAGGCTTGTTCGCATTTGTGTTCCTCACGTGTGCCCCAAAGAATGAGGTGATTTGGTAAAATGCTTTGCCCAAGATTACCATCCGAGTGCCGGCGGTGGGGTGGTTCAAATAGCTTCGGCTATCACCTCATTTTGTCCGGTCATGATGGTCAAGTGGATTAAGGCGTCTTGTACATACCGGTTGCGTTGCTCCTGGGAGTATGGGTTCGAGTCACTTCTGGGTGTGAGTTTTCAGTTGCATATTGTCCTGGGGACCATTCAGGCTTGTTCGCATTTGTGTTCCTCACGTGTGCCCCAAAGAATGAGGTGATTTGGTAAAATGCTATGCCCAAGATTACCATCCGAGTGCCGGCGGTGGGGTGGTTCAAATAGCTTCGGCTATCACCTCATTTTGTCCGGTCGTGATGGTCAAGTGGATTAAGGCGTCTTGTACATACCAGTTGCGTTGCTCCTGTGAGTATGGGTTCGAGTCACTTCTGGGGTGTGAGTTTTCAGTTGCATATTGTCCTGGGGACCATTCAGGCTTTTTCGCATTTGTGTTCCTCACGTGTGCCCCAAAGAATGAGAAGATTTGGTAAAATGCTATGCCCAAGATTACCATCCGAGTGCCGGCGGTGGGGTGGTTCAAATAGCTTCGGCTATCACCTCATTTTGTCCGGTCATGATGGTCAAGTGGATTAAGGCGTCTTGTACATACCGGTTGCGTTGCTCCTGGGAGTATGGGTTCGAGTCACTTCTGGGGTGTGAGTTTTCAGTTGCATATTGTCCTGGGGACCATTCAGGCTTGTTCGCATTTGTGTTCCTCACGTGTGCCCCAAAGAATGAGGTGATTTGGTGAAATGCTAGGCCCAAGATTACCATTCGAGTGCCAGCGGTGGGGTGGTTCAAATAGCTTCGGCTATCGCCTCATTTTGTCCGGTCGTAATGGTCAAGTGGATTAAGGCGTCTTGTACATACCAGTTGCGTTGCTCCTGGGAGTATGGGTTCGAGTCACTTCTGGGGTGTGAGTTTTCAGTTGCATATTGTCCTGGGGACCATTCAGGCTTGTTCGCATTTGTGTTCCTCACGTGTGCCCCAAAGAATGAGGTGATTTGGTAAAATGCTATGCCCAAGATTACCATCCGAGTGCCGGCGGTGGGGTGGTTCAAATAGCTTCGGCTATCACCTCATTTTGTCCGGTCGTGATGGTCAAGTGGATTAAGGCGTCTTGTACATACCAGTTGCGTTGCTCCTGTGAGTATGGGTTCGAGTCACTTCTGGGGTGTGAGTTTTCAGTTGCATATTGTCCTGGGGACCATTCAGGCTTTTTCGCATTTGTGTTCCTCACGTGTGCCCCAAAGAATGAGAAGATTTGGTAAAATGCTATGCCCAAGATTACCATCCGAGTGCCGGCGGTGGGGTGGTTCAAATAGCTTCGGCTATCACCTCATTTTGTCCGGTCATGATGGTCAAGTGGATTAAGGCGTCTTGTACATACCGGTTGCGTTGGTCCTGGGAGTATGGGTTCGAGTCACTTCTGGGGTGTGAGTTTTCAGTTGCATATTGTCCTGGGGACCATTCAGGCTTGTTCGCATTTGTGTTCCTCATGTGTGCCCCAAAGAATGAGGTGATTTGGTGAAATGCTAGGCCCAAGATTACCATTCGAGTGCCGGCGGTGGGGTGGTTCAAATAGCTTCGGCTATCGCCTCATTTTGTCCGGTCGTAATGGTCAAGTGGATAAAGGCGTCTTGTACATACCAGTTGCGTTGCTCCTGGGAGTATGGGTTCGAGTCACTTCTGGGGTGTGAGTTTTCAGTTGCATATTGTCCTGAGGACCATTCAGGCTTGTTCCCATTTGTGTTCCTCACGTGTGCCCCAAAGAATGAGGTGATTTGGTAAAATGCTATGCCCAAGATTACCATCCGAGTGCCGGCGGTGGGGTGGTTCAAATAGCTTCGGCTATCACCTCATTTTGTCCGGTCATGATGGTCAAGTGGATTAAGGCGTCTTGTACATACCGGTTGCGTTGCTCCTGGGAGTATGGGTTCGAGTCACTTCTGGGGTGTGAGTTTTCAGTTGCATATTGTCCTGGGGACCATTCAGGCTTGTTAGCATTTGTGTTCCTCACGTGTGCCCCAAAGAATGAGGTGATTTGGTGAAATGCTAGGCCCAAGATTACCATTCGAGTGCCGGCGGTGGGGTGGTTCAAATAGCTTCGGCTATCGCCTCATTTTGTCCGGTTGTAATGGTCAAGTGGATTAAGGCGTCTTGTACATACCAGTTGCGTTGCTCCTGGGAGTATGGGTTCGAGTCACTTCTGGGGTGTGAGTTTTCAGTTGCATATTGTCCTGGGGACCATTCAGGCTTGTTCGCATTTGTGTTCCTCACGTGTGCCCCAAACAATGAGGTGATTTGGTAAAATGCTATGCCCAAGATTACCATCCGAGTGCCGGCGGTGGGGTGGTTCAAATAGCTTCGGCTATCACCTCATTTTGTCCGGTCATGATGGTCAAGTGGATTAAGGCGTCTTGTACATACCGGTTGCGTTGCTCCTGGGAGTATGGGTTCGAGTCACTTCTGGGGTGTGAGTTTTCAGTTGCATATTGTCCTGGGGACCATTCAGGCTTGTTCGCATTTGTATTCCTCACGTGTGCCCCAAAGAATGAGAAG
>NW_027190994.1:5000-15000 GCF_040958095.1 Procambarus clarkii
AGCTACTCGCCCGATGGATGTTATTCCGACCCTCGCGCAGGAGTGGCGACAGTACACATATCAGGACTGCCGCCGCAATGTGCGTTCGACTTGTCGATGTATCTGGTATTCTTGCGATTCACATACCGACACGCAGTTAGCTGCGGTCTTCATCGACCCACGAGCCAAGTGATCCACCGTTAAGAGTTGTATATGTTTTTATTAAGGCCTGTCGGCCGTCTATCACTCCATCATAGGAGGACGTAATGTATGGGGGGTTTGATAGGGCTGGTAAGAGCCCGACTTTGGTTAGAAGACACATAAAATGCTTTTTTTCTCTCTCCCCTTTTTCCTCCTCTGCCGCACACGTACATTTACGTTTACAGTAGAGTGAAGGCGGGGAGGGAGGGGCCCACTGGGAAGCGTGTCAAGGAAAACCCAGCACTAGGACGCCGCCAGAGTAGCAGGCGCCGGCCCTGTCAACGAGAGGAGCAGTAGCGTCTTCGCCTGCTGCTTTCTCTCTATGGTGTGGGTGCCGGAAGCCACTGAGCGACCGGGGACAAGGAAGAAAGATGTCGGTGACGGGTGTCGCGAGCCCCAACAGATGACTCTAAAGCAGTATACGGCGCTAGGACTGTGACCTGCGCCGGTCGGACTGACTGACATGTCATGTCAGTCCGACATCACAGACCTGTTATTGTCTCACAGTGGGTGTTGATCTCCCCGCCGTTTATCCGCTTTCTCCTTTCCCACGGCAATTGGGTGCGGCTCCCAAGGCTACCCTTGCCTTCTTCGCATTGAAGAATACTCGAACGACGACGACGAGCCGATGGTTGCAGCTCTCGCGTCACAAACTGTAATGATCCTTCCGCAGGTTCACCTACGGAAACCTTGTTACGACTTTTACTTCCTCTAAATGATCAAGTTTGGACATCTTTCCGTCAGCTCGAGGCGAGAACCCCTTGCGCCGAGACGCGAGGGGTAGAACATCCAAGAGCGCCAGTCCGAAGGCCTCACTAAATCATTCAATCGGTAGTAGCGACGGGCGGTGTGTACAAAGGGCAGGGACGTAATCAGCGCAAGCTGATGACTTGCACTTACTGGGAATTCCTCGTTCATGGGAAACAATTGCAAGCCCCAATCCCTATCATGAAGGGGATTGAACGGGTTACCCGCTCCTCTCGGAGGGGGAGAACACGTTGATCTCTTCAGTGTAGCGCGCGTGCGGCCCAGAACATCTAAGGGCATCACAGACCTGTTATTGCTCAATCTCGTGCGGCTAGAATTGCCGCTAATCCCTCTAAGAAGAAGTTGCGAACTGGACACCAATTGCTGGAGATCCGTCGACTAGTTAATAGGCCAGAGTCTCGTTCGTTATCGGAATTAACCAGACAAATCGCTCCACCAACTAAGAACGGCCATGCACCACCACCCACCGAATCGAGAAAGAGCTCTCAATCTGTCAATCCTTCCGGTGTCTGGGCCTGGTGAGGTTCCCCGTGTTGAGTCAAATTAAGCCGCAGGCTCCACTCCTGGTGGTGCCCTTCCGTCAATTCCTTTAAGTTTCAGCTTTGCAACCATACTTCCCCCGGAACCCAAAGACTTTGGTTTCCCGGAAGCTGCCCGCCGGGTCATGGGAATAACGCCGGCGGATCGCTAGTTGGCATCGTTTATGGTTAGAACTAGGGCGGTATCTGATCGCCTTCGAACCTCTAACTTTCGTTCTTGATTAATGAAAACATCCTTGGCAAATGCTTTCGCAGTAGTTCGTCTTGCGACGGTCCAAGAATTTCACCTCTAGCGTCGCAGTACGAATGCCCCCGCCTGTTCCTATTAGTCATTACCTCAGGTTCCGAAAACCAACAAAATAGAACCGAGGTCCTATTCCATTATTCCATGCATAGACATTCAGGCCATTAAAGTAGCCTGCTCTGAGCACTCTAATTTTTTCAAAGTAAACGTGCCGGCCACTCGGGACACTCGATGAAGAGCACCCCGTGCGAGCCGGCGGGGCTAGTTAGCTGTTCGGAGCGTGACAGTAAGCACCAGGCGGTGTACCGTCAGTCCGGAACTGAGATCCAACTACGAGCTTTTTAACCGCAACAACTTTAATATACGCTATTGGAGCTGGAATTACCGCGGCTGCTGGCACCAGACTTGCCCTCCAATAGATCCTCGTTAAAGGATTTAAAGTGTACTCATTCCGATTGCGAGGCCTCGGATGAGTCTCGCATCGTTATTTTTCGTCACTACCTCCCCGTGCCGGGAGTGGGTAATTTGCGTGCCTGCTGCCTTCCTTAGATGTGGTAGCCGTTTCTCAGGCTCCCTCTCCGGAATCGAACCCTGATTCCCCGTTACCCGTTATAGCCATTGTAGGCGCATAACCTACAATCGAAAGCTGATAAGGCAGACACTTGAAGGATGCGGCGCCGGTGCGGAGACCGTGCGCTCAGCAAAAAGTTATTCAGATTCACCACGGGTGGGTTAACGGACCGAGGCCCGACCAGTTTTGAACTAATAAAAGCGCTCTTCCCTTGCGGTCAGAGACGTGATGCATGTATTAGCTCTAGAATTACCACAGTTATCCAAGTAAGTGGGTTTACAGATCCAATGAAACATAGCTGATTTAATGAGCCATTCGCGGTTTCGCCTTAACTCGGCTTGTACTTACACATGCATGGCTTAATCTTTGAGACAAGCATATGACTACTGGCAGGATCAACCAGGTAGCTCAACAGTACTACTGATATATAGTACACAAGACACACACACACACCCCTCGCTCCCCTCGGTTTTGCGTTTTAATCCTGCTTTGCAAGTTAAATCTCACTATGGACTCTCTAGCAGCCCGACAGTATGGCGTTATGTCGATACGTTAGACGAACAGAGGCGGAGGAGAGCAGTTACTCCGCGTGGACGAACGATCATAACTACCCCGCCGAGATTACTCCTGCTCGTCATTGTCGTCATTCAACACGGCAAGCTGGAAAAACAGGAGGAGGAGCAGTAGTAAGTGAGTAGGTGGTGGTGGTCTTTTTCGTTTTGGTAGGGACGCGAGTCTTATTTTCCTCGGCGTCACCCCTTTTATATGAAAGGAACCGTCGGAAATGCATCCGAGGTGCCGTGTGGTTTGTCGCCTCCTCGTTGGTGGAGAGAGGCGACGCCACAGTGTTTTTGTTCAGCCTTCCCATGACATGGAAGAAGGTTGGTGCTCTGTTCCCATGCACACAGACCGATCGATAGCTGACTCGATGTGCAGTCGTAGGCTGGAGAAGTGATCGCACGGAGATCGGAAGGAATCGTCGTGACACAATACAGAGGCGCTGCTTTGAAGGCCTCTCGAGCCTCACGACGTGCGCGATTACGGGCGCTCTCGCCTAATGCTACGTATGTCTAGCAGAATGCAAGTTCGCCTCGCGCACCGGACCCGAGATGCCGCAGCGTGTGCAGTGACAGTTCTCAGTTTGCATCGAGCATCGGGATCATGCTCTTGCGGGAAGGAGGATGATGGGGGGTTGTGTGGAGAGAGAGCTGCTGCCGAAACAAACTACTCACTCCAGGGAGGAATTGAAGGCAATTCTCGAGCCACACGACATGCGCGAGTTTCGCCGACCGTCTTCGCCCACTGTTACGTATGTCTAACACATGAACAAGATCGGTCGCACGCGCACACCGGACCCCGAGGTGCCTGGGCTCTGGAACCACACGACATGTGCGAGGAGGGCCGCCTTCGCCTGCAAGTTACGTATGTCTAACAAGACGCAATGGTCGGTCGCTCACACACCGGACTCCAAATACCTCAGCCTATGTGGCATTTGCCCCGCGACAGACAGGCAGGTTCCCCATTGGCGCCGGTGAACGAGAAGCAGTTCGCAACCGCACCGGAACCCAGAACCTGTGATCCAATCCCGCGACAGGCAAAACACCGTCTGGTTCCCCAATTACTCCGGTATACGTCTGCGGCAAACAGTTCGCTACCGCACCGGAACCGAGAACCAGCACCCTAACAGTGGGGGAAGAGAAAGGAGCCCACGCACCAAAACAATGGAATACATTTGCTCCTTCTCTCTGGCGACAACGAGACACAATGTCGCCAAGACGCCGGTAGTAGGTTCAGCCAGCCACCGAGTCTCCCCCTTTATATAGCTATATCTAACGTCCATGGAAGGCCATCTCGGACCACACGACATGCGCGAGTTTCGCCGACCGTCTTCGCCCACTGTTACGTATGTCTAACACATGAACAAGATCGGTCGCACGCGCACACCGGACCCGAGATGCCTGGCTCTGGAACCACACGACATGTGCAAGGAGGGCCGCCTTCGCCTAATGTTACGTATGTCTAACAGAACGCAATGGTCGGTCACTCACACACCGGACTCCAAATACCTCAGCCTATGTGGCATTTGCCCCGCGACAGACAGGCAGGTTCCCCATTGGCGCCGGTGAACGAGAAGCAGTTCGCAACCGCACCGGAACCCAGAACCTGTGATCCAATCCCGCGACAGGCAAAACACCGTCTGGTTCCCCAATTACTCCGGTATACGTCTGCGGCAAACAGTTCGCTACCGCACCGGAACCGAGAACCAGCACCCTAACAGTGGGGGAAGAGAAAGGAGCCCACGTACCAAAACAATGGAATACATTTGCTCCTTCTCTCTGGCGACAACGAGACACAATGTCGCCAAGACGCCGGTAGTTGTCAGCCAGCCACCGCGTCTCCCCCTTTATATAGCTATATCTAATGTGCATGGAAGGCCATCTCGGACCACACGACATGCGCGAGTTTCGCCGACCGTCTTCGCCCACTGTTACGTATGTCTAACACATGAACAAGATCGGTCGCACGCGCACACCGGACCCGAGATGCCTGGCTCTGGAACCACACGACATGTGCAAGGAGGGCCGCCTTCGCCTAATGTTACGTATGTCTAACAGAACGCAATGGTCGGTCACTCACACACCGGACTCCAAATACCTCGGCATATGTACCCCGCGACAGGTAAAAGGCTGGTTCCCCATTTACTCCGGTAAACGTCTGCGGCAAACAGTTCGCTACCGCACCGGAACCGAGAACCAACACCGTGGAATGGGGGAAGGGAAAGTAGCCAAC
The DNA here is from genome assembly GCF_040958095.1 of Procambarus clarkii. Taxonomy (NCBI): domain Eukaryota; kingdom Metazoa; phylum Arthropoda; class Malacostraca; order Decapoda; family Cambaridae; genus Procambarus; species Procambarus clarkii. Next base: position 10,093 of record NW_027190994.1, read on the forward strand.
GCACCAAAACAATGGAAAACATTTGCTCCTTCCCTCTGGCAACAACGAGACTTAGAATGTCGCCAAGACGCAGGTAGTTGTCAGTAGTCTCCCTCGCATGGTCCCCTAAGACAGCAGGTTACCCACGAGAAAGGTGCCACAGACACCAGGTCTCCCCTATATATATCGAATGGGTCAAGGTGATGTCGTCACTTCGTGCAAATTGAGCTCAAATGGTCGCCCAGCTCTCGCTGTGCTGTGGTCTAAGCACGAAAACCCCTGATGTACCATGTCCCAGTTCTGGAAAAAGGTACACTCCGGCGCTCGATTTCGGCCAGAATGCCGAACTTGCCTCCCAATTCCTTTCAGGTCTGAGAGCCTTGAAGGACAATAGGGTTACCGGACCAGGCACTTGCAAGGGAGTCAGGGTTACGTTTCGCCGTTTCGGTACCCTCCATCCGATTTGGACGAGATTGAAAACGGAAGCACTTGGGCCGAAGGCCGACGCGGGACTCTAGTCGCCGGGCCCGGCTCTAGCCCCTGGACCCGGGTTAAGTTGTGCCGTTTCCGTACCCCTCGTCCGATTTGGACGAGATTGAAAACAGAAGCACTCGGGTCGGAGGCCGACGCGGGACTCTAGTCCCCGGGCCCGGCTCTAGCTACTGGACCCGGCTGGCAAAACGTAACTTCGGCGCCCTCCGTCCGATTTCCGCGAGACTGAAAACGCAAACGCCCAACCGGAAGCACACCGCTGGGCTTTAGTCCCTGGGTCCGGCTCTAGCTCTGGGGCCCGGCTAGCCGCTGTTAACTTCGGCGCCCGCCGTCTGATTTCGACGAGACTGAAAACGCCAGCTCTGCCGGCAAAGACGGCTACTCAACAATAGCCGATGGGCTCGGCTCTAGCTCCGGGACCCGGCTCGCCGCTGGTATCTTCGGCGCCTGCCGTCCGATTTCCGCGGGGCCGACCACGCCAGCACCCGCATCCAAAGTAGGTTACCCGGCAGTAGCCGACAAATCCGGCTCTAGCTCCTGGACCCGGCTGGCCACTGGTAAATTCGGCACCCGCCGTACGATTTCCGCGGGACTGAACACACCTTCTTCCTGCATCGGAGGAAGGTACTCGGCAATAGCCGTTGGGCCCGGCTCTAGCCACTGGACCCTGGTCTCCGGTGGTAACTTCTTCGGCGCCACCGGCCCAATTCGACCAGACCCGAGCTGACGACAGGGAGAAAGGCACACTCGCTCAGGTAACTTTGTTCGAGAACATATCCCGGCTCCCGACGACACCGGCAACGCTCGCATGCTACACGAGAAACACTGCTGGCGCGACCGCCACACACCGGGCAGGAGCAGGCCGTCACGCCAGGCCAGGCATTCTCTGTGCCGGAGCATTGCCGGAGACTGGACGAGGTCCAGCGGGTAAACGGCGGGAGTAAGCCGCTCGCCTAACAGTCCAGGTTTGCACCTCCCTCCCCCCCATCTCCGGTTTCCTCCCTGCCCTCAGCCGCCTGACAGGACTCTCTCGACGCCACACCGAGCCACAGTGGGTCGTCTCGCCATTCTCTCTTGGTGCCACACCATGGACGGATCCTAGCCCGCCTTTTGAGTTCGAATCTCCGTTTTCGGCGACCCACCTTAACACCCCCCCTTTCCTCACCCATCCAGAGCCCAACCCCACCCCCTACCCCCCCAAGTCCTCGTCTCTGCTTTTCCTTCCTGCCCTCAGCCACCTGAAAGATCTACTCGACGGTTTCACCGAGCCACAGTGAGGTCGTCTCTGAATTTCCTCCCTGTCCCCAGCCGCCTCACAGCACTCTCTCGACGACGCACCCAGCCCTCAGTGGGTCGTCTCTCCGTTTCCTCCCTGTCCTCAGCCGCCTCACAGCACTCTCTCGACGACGCACCGAGCCCTCGGTGGGTCGTCTCTCCGTTTCCTCCCTGTCCTCAGCCGCCTCACAGGACTCTCTCGACGCCTCACCCTGCCACAGTGGGTCGTCTCTCCGTTCTGTCTCTGTGTCGGATCAGGGACGGATCCTAGCCCGCCGTTTGAGGTCGAATCTCCGTTTTCGGCGACCCACCTTAACACCCCCCCTCCCCTCACCCATCCAGAGCCCAACCCCACCCCCTACCCCCCCAAGTCCTCGTCTCTGCTTTTCCTTCCTGCCCTCAGCCACCTGAAAGATCTACTCGACGGTTTCACCGAGCCACAGTGAGGTCGTCTCTGAATTTCCTCCCTGTCCCCAGCCGCCTCACAGCACTCTCTCGACGACGCACCCAGCCCTCAGTGGGTCGTCTCTCCGTTTCCTCCCTGTCCTCAGCCGCCTCACAGCACTCTCTCGACGACGCACCGAGCCCTCGGTGGGTCGTCTCTCCGTTTCCTCCCTGTCCTCAGCCGCCTCACAGGACTCTCTCGACGCCTCACCCTACCACAGTGGGTCGTCTCTCCGTTCTGTCTCTGTGTCGGATCAGGGACGGATCCTAGCCCGCCGTTTGAGGTCGAATCTCCGTTTTCGGCGACCCACCTTAACACCCCCCCTCCCCTCACCCATCCAGAGCCCAACCCCACCCCCTACCCCCCCAAGTCCTCGTCTCTGCTTTTCCTTCCTGCCCTCAGCCACCTGAAAGATCTACTCGACGGTTTCACCGAGCCACAGTGAGGTCGTCTCTGAATTTCCTCCCTGTCCCCAGCCGCCTCACAGCACTCTCTCGACGACGCACCCAGCCCTCAGTGGGTCGTCTCTCCGTTTCCTCCCTGTCCTCAGCCGCCTCACAGCACTCTCTCGACGACGCACCGAGCCCTCGGTGGGTCGTCTCTCCGTTTCCTCCCTGTCCTCAGCCGCCTCACAGGACTCTCTCGACGCCTCACCCTGCCACAGTGGGTCGTCTCTCCGTTCTGTCTCTGTGTCGGATCAGGGACGGATCCTAGCCCGCCGTTTGAGGTCGAATCTCCGTTTTCGGCGACCCACCTTAACACCCCCCCTCCCCTCACCCATCCAGAGCCCAACCCCACCCCCTACCCCCCCAAGTCCTCGTCTCTGCTTTTCCTTCCTGCCCTCAGCCACCTGAAAGATCTACTCGACGGTTTCACCGAGCCACAGTGAGGTCGTCTCTGAATTTCCTCCCTGTCCCCAGCCGCCTCACAGCACTCTCTCGACGACGCACCCAGCCCTCAGTGGGTCGTCTCTCCGTTTCCTCCCTGTCCTCAGCCGCCTCACAGGACTCTCTCGACGCCTCACCCTGCCACAGTGGGTCGTCTCTCCGTTCTGTCTCTGTGTCGGATCAGGGACGGATCCTAGCCCGCCGTTTGAGGTCGAATCTCCGTTTTCGGCGACCCACCTTAACACCCCCCCTCCCCTCACCCATCCAGAGCCCAACCCCACCCCCTACCCCCCCAAGTCCTCGTCTCTGCTTTTCCTTCCTGCCCTCAGCCACCTGAAAGATCTACTCGACGGTTTCACCGAGCCACAGTGAGGTCGTCTCTGAATTTCCTCCCTGTCCCCAGCCGCCTCACAGCACTCTCTCGACGACGCACCCAGCCCTCAGTGGGTCGTCTCTCCGTTTCCTCCCTGTCCTCAGCCGCCTCACAGCACTCTCTCGACGACGCACCGAGCCCTCGGTGGGTCGTCTCTCCGTTTCCTCCCTGTCCTCAGCCGCCTCACAGGACTCTCTCGACGCCTCACCCTGCCACAGTGGGTCGTCTCTCCGTTCTGTCTCTGTGTCGGATCAGGGACGGATCCTAGCCCGCCGTTTGAGGTCGAATCTCCGTTTTCGGCGACCCACCTTAACACCCCCCCTCCCCTCACCCATCCAGAGCCCAACCCCACCCCCTACCCCCCCAAGTCCTCGTCTCTGCTTTTCCTTCCTGCCCTCAGCCACCTGAAAGATCTACTCGACGGTTTCACCGAGCCACAGTGAGGTCGTCTCTGAATTTCCTCCCTGTCCCCAGCCGCCTCACAGCACTCTCTCGACGACGCACCCAGCCCTCAGTGGGTCGTCTCTCCGTTTCCTCCCTGTCCTCAGCCGCCTCACAGGACTCTCTCGACGCCTCACCCTGCCACAGTGGGTCGTCTCTCCGTTCTGTCTCTGTGTCGGATCAGGGACGGATCCTAGCCCGCCGTTTGAGGTCGAATCTCCGTTTTCGGCGACCCACCTTAACACCCCCCCTCCCCTCACCCATCCAGAGCCCAACCCCACCCCCTACCCCCCAAGTCCTCGTCTCTGCTTTTCCTTCCTGCCCTCAGCCACCTGAAAGATCTACTCGACGGTTTCACCGAGCCACAGTGAGGTCGTCTCTGAATTTCCTCCCTGTCCCCAGCCGCCTCACAGCACTCTCTCGACGACGCACCCAGCCCTCAGTGGGTCGTCTCTCCGTTTCCTCCCTGTCCTCAGCCGCCTCACAGCACTCTCTCGACGACGCACCGAGCCCTCGGTGGGTCGTCTCTCCGTTTCCTCCCTGTCCTCAGTCGCCTCACAGGACTCTCTCGACGCCTCACCCTGCCACAGTGGGTCGTCTCTCCGTTCTGTCTCTGTGTCGGATCAGGGACGGATCCTAGCCCGCCTTTTGAGTTCGAATCTCCGTTTTCGGCGACCCACCTTAACACCCCCCCTCCCCACACCCATCCAGAGCCCTACCCCACCCCCTACCCCCCCAAGTCCTCGCCTCTGCTTTCCTTCCTGCCCTCAGCCACCTGAAAGATCTACTCGACGGTTTCACCGAGCCACAGTGAGGTCGTCTCTCAATTTCCTCCCTGTCCCCAGCCGCCTCACAGCACTCTCTCGACGACGCACCCAGCCCTCAGTGGGGTCGTCTCTCCGTTTCCTCCCTGCCCTCAGCCGCCTCACAGGACTCTCTCGACGCCGCACCGAGCCCTCAGTGGGTCGTCTCTCCGTTTCCTCCCTGTGCTCATCCGCCTCACAGGACTCTCTCGA
>NW_027190995.1:5000-15000 GCF_040958095.1 Procambarus clarkii
GGTGCGGCGTCGAGAGAGTCCTGTGAGGCGGCTGAGGGCAGGGAGGAAACGGAGAGACGACCCCACTGAGGGCTGGGTGCGTCGTCGAGAGAGTGCTGTGAGGCGGCTGGGGACAGGGAGGAAATTGAGAGACGACCTCACTGTGGCTCGGTGAAACCGTCGAGTAGATCTTTCAGGTGGCTGAGGGCAGGAAGGAAAAGCAGAGGCGAGGACTTGGGGGGGTAGGGGGTGGGGTAGGGCTCTGGATGGGTGAGGGGAGGGGGGGTGTTAAGGTGGGTCGCCGAAAACGGAGACTCGACCTCAAATGGCGGGCTAGGATCCGTCCCTGATCCGACACAGAGACAGAACGGAGAGACGACCCACTGTGGCAGGGTGAGGCGTCGAGAGAGTCCTGTGAGGCGGATGAGCACAGGGAGGAAACGGAGAGACGACCCACTGAGGGCTCGGTGCGGCGTCGAGAGAGTCCTGTGAGGCGGCTGAGGGCAGGGAGGAAACGGAGAGACGACCCCACTGAGGGCTGGGTGCGTCGTCGAGAGAGTGCTGTGAGGCGGCTGGGGACAGGGAGGAAATTGAGAGACGACCTCACTGTGGCTCGGTGAAACCGTCGAGTAGATCTTTCAGGTGGCTGAGGGCAGGAAGGAAAAGCAGAGGCGAGGACTTGGGGGGGTAGGGGGTGGGGTAGGGCTCTGGATGGGTGTGGGGAGGGGGGGTGTTAAGGTGGGTCGCCGAAAACGGAGATTCGAACTCAAAAGGCGGGCTAGGATCCGTCCCTGATCCGACACAGAGACAGAACGGAGAGACGACCCACTGTGGCAGGGTGAGGCGTCGAGAGAGTCCTGTGAGGCGACTGAGGACAGGGAGGAAACGGAGAGACGACCCACCGAGGGCTCGGTGCGTCGTCGAGAGAGTGCTGTGAGGCGGCTGAGGACAGGGAGGAAACGGAGAGACGACCCACTGAGGGCTGGGTGCGTCGTCGAGAGAGTGCTGTGAGGCGGCTGGGGACAGGGAGGAAATTCAGAGACGACCTCACTGTGGCTCGGTGAAACCGTCGAGTAGATCTTTCAGGTGGCTGAGGGCAGGAAGGAAAAGCAGAGACGAGGACTTGGGGGGGTAGGGGGTGGGGTTGGGCTCTGGATGGGTGAGGGGAGGGGGGGTGTTAAGGTGGGTCGCCGAAAACGGAGATTCGACCTCAAACGGCGGGCTAGGATCCGTCCCTGATCCGACACAGAGACAGAACGGAGAGACGACCCACTGTGGCAGGGTGAGGCGTCGAGAGAGTCCTGTGAGGCGGCTGAGGACAGGGAGGAAACGGAGAGACGACCCACTGAGGGCTGGGTGCGTCGTCGAGAGAGTGCTGTGAGGCGGCTGGGGACAGGGAGGAAATTCAGAGACGACCTCACTGTGGCTCGGTGAAACCGTCGAGTAGATCTTTCAGGTGGCTGAGGGCAGGAAGGAAAAGCAGAGACGAGGACTTGGGGGGGTAGGGGGTGGGGTTGGGCTCTGGATGGGTGAGGGGAGGGGGGGTGTTAAGGTGGGTCGCCGAAAACGGAGATTCGACCTCAAACGGCGGGCTAGGATCCGTCCCTGATCCGACACAGAGACAGAACGGAGAGACGACCCACTGTGGCAGGGTGAGGCGTCGAGAGAGTCCTGTGAGGCGGCTGAGGACAGGGAGGAAACGGAGAGACGACCCACCGAGGGCTCGGTGCGTCGTCGAGAGAGTGCTGTGAGGCGGCTGAGGACAGGGAGGAAACGGAGAGACGACCCACTGAGGGCTGGGTGCGTCGTCGAGAGAGTGCTGTGAGGCGGCTGGGGACAGGGAGGAAATTCAGAGACGACCTCACTGTGGCTCGGTGAAACCGTCGAGTAGATCTTTCAGGTGGCTGAGGGCAGGAAGGAAAAGCAGAGACGAGGACTTGGGGGGGTAGGGGGTGGGGTTGGGCTCTGGATGGGTGAGGGGAGGGGGGGTGTTAAGGTGGGTCGCCGAAAACGGAGATTCGACCTCAAACGGCGGGCTAGGATCCGTCCCTGATCCGACACAGAGACAGAACGGAGAGACGACCCACTGTGGCAGGGTGAGGCGTCGAGAGAGTCCTGTGAGGCGGCTGAGGACAGGGAGGAAACGGAGAGACGACCCACTGAGGGCTGGGTGCGTCGTCGAGAGAGTGCTGTGAGGCGGCTGGGGACAGGGAGGAAATTCAGAGACGACCTCACTGTGGCTCGGTGAAACCGTCGAGTAGATCTTTCAGGTGGCTGAGGGCAGGAAGGAAAAGCAGAGACGAGGACTTGGGGGGGTAGGGGGTGGGGTTGGGCTCTGGATGGGTGAGGGGAGGGGGGGTGTTAAGGTGGGTCGCCGAAAACGGAGATTCGACCTCAAACGGCGGGCTAGGATCCGTCCCTGATCCGACACAGAGACAGAACGGAGAGACGACCCACTGTGGCAGGGTGAGGCGTCGAGAGAGTCCTGTGAGGCGGCTGAGGACAGGGAGGAAACGGAGAGACGACCCACCGAGGGCTCGGTGCGTCGTCGAGAGAGTGCTGTGAGGCGGCTGAGGACAGGGAGGAAACGGAGAGACGACCCACTGAGGGCTGGGTGCGTCGTCGAGAGAGTGCTGTGAGGCGGCTGGGGACAGGGAGGAAATTCAGAGACGACCTCACTGTGGCTCGGTGAAACCGTCGAGTAGATCTTTCAGGTGGCTGAGGGCAGGAAGGAAAAGCAGAGACGAGGACTTGGGGGGGTAGGGGGTGGGGTTGGGCTCTGGATGGGTGAGGGGAGGGGGGGTGTTAAGGTGGGTCGCCGAAAACGGAGATTCGACCTCAAACGGCGGGCTAGGATCCGTCCCTGATCCGACACAGAGACAGAACGGAGAGACGACCCACTGTGGTAGGGTGAGGCGTCGAGAGAGTCCTGTGAGGCGGCTGAGGACAGGGAGGAAACGGAGAGACGACCCACCGAGGGCTCGGTGCGTCGTCGAGAGAGTGCTGTGAGGCGGCTGAGGACAGGGAGGAAACGGAGAGACGACCCACTGAGGGCTGGGTGCGTCGTCGAGAGAGTGCTGTGAGGCGGCTGGGGACAGGGAGGAAATTCAGAGACGACCTCACTGTGGCTCGGTGAAACCGTCGAGTAGATCTTTCAGGTGGCTGAGGGCAGGAAGGAAAAGCAGAGACGAGGACTTGGGGGGGTAGGGGGTGGGGTTGGGCTCTGGATGGGTGAGGGGAGGGGGGGTGTTAAGGTGGGTCGCCGAAAACGGAGATTCGACCTCAAACGGCGGGCTAGGATCCGTCCCTGATCCGACACAGAGACAGAACGGAGAGACGACCCACTGTGGCAGGGTGAGGCGTCGAGAGAGTCCTGTGAGGCGGCTGAGGACAGGGAGGAAACGGAGAGACGACCCACCGAGGGCTCGGTGCGTCGTCGAGAGAGTGCTGTGAGGCGGCTGAGGACAGGGAGGAAACGGAGAGACGACCCACTGAGGGCTGGGTGCGTCGTCGAGAGAGTGCTGTGAGGCGGCTGGGGACAGGGAGGAAATTCAGAGACGACCTCACTGTGGCTCGGTGAAACCGTCGAGTAGATCTTTCAGGTGGCTGAGGGCAGGAAGGAAAAGCAGAGACGAGGACTTGGGGGGGTAGGGGGTGGGGTTGGGCTCTGGATGGGTGAGGAAAGGGGGGGTGTTAAGGTGGGTCGCCGAAAACGGAGATTCGAACTCAAAAGGCGGGCTAGGATCCGTCCATGGTGTGGCACCAAGAGAGAATGGCGAGACGACCCACTGTGGCTCGGTGTGGCGTCGAGAGAGTCCTGTCAGGCGGCTGAGGGCAGGGAGGAAACCGGAGATGGGGGGGAGGGAGGTGCAAACCTGGACTGTTAGGCGAGCGGCTTACTCCCGCCGTTTACCCGCTGGACCTCGTCCAGTCTCCGGCAATGCTCCGGCACAGAGAATGCCTGGCCTGGCGTGACGGCCTGCTCCTGCCCGGTGTGTGGCGGTCGCGCCAGCAGTGTTTCTCGTGTAGCATGCGAGCGTTGCCGGTGTCGTCGGGAGCCGGGATATGTTCTCGAACAAAGTTACCTGAGCGAGTGTGCCTTTCTCCCTGTCGTCAGCTCGGGTCTGGTCGAATTGGGCCGGTGGCGCCGAAGAAGTTACCACCGGAGACCAGGGTCCAGTGGCTAGAGCCGGGCCCAACGGCTATTGCCGAGTACCTTCCTCCGATGCAGGAAGAAGGTGTGTTCAGTCCCGCGGAAATCGTACGGCGGGTGCCGAATTTACCAGTGGCCAGCCGGGTCCAGGAGCTAGAGCCGGATTTGTCGGCTACTGCCGGGTAACCTACTTTGGATGCGGGTGCTGGCGTGGTCGGCCCCGCGGAAATCGGACGGCAGGCGCCGAAGATACCAGCGGCGAGCCGGGTCCCGGAGCTAGAGCCGAGCCCATCGGCTATTGTTGAGTAGCCGTCTTTGCCGGCAGAGCTGGCGTTTTCAGTCTCGTCGAAATCAGACGGCGGGCGCCGAAGTTAACAGCGGCTAGCCGGGCCCCAGAGCTAGAGCCGGACCCAGGGACTAAAGCCCAGCGGTGTGCTTCCGGTTGGGCGTTTGCGTTTTCAGTCTCGCGGAAATCGGACGGAGGGCGCCGAAGTTACGTTTTGCCAGCCGGGTCCAGTAGCTAGAGCCGGGCCCGGGGACTAGAGTCCCGCGTCGGCCTCCGACCCGAGTGCTTCTGTTTTCAATCTCGTCCAAATCGGACGAGGGGTACGGAAACGGCACAACTTAACCCGGGTCCAGGGGCTAGAGCCGGGCCCGGCGACTAGAGTCCCGCGTCGGCCTTCGGCCCAAGTGCTTCCGTTTTCAATCTCGTCCAAATCGGATGGAGGGTACCGAAACGGCGAAACGTAACCCTGACTCCCTTGCAAGTGCCTGGTCCGGTAACCCTATTGTCCTTCAAGGCTCTCAGACCTGAAAGGAATTGGGAGGCAAGTTCGGCATTCTGGCCGAAATCGAGCGCCGGAGTGTACCTTTTTCCAGAACTGGGACATGGTACATCAGGGGTTTTCGTGCTTAGACCACAGCACAGCGAGAGCTGGGCGACCATTTGAGCTCAATTTGCACGAAGTGACGACATCACCTTGACCCATTCGATATATATAGGGGAGACCTGGTGTCTGTGGCACCTTTCTCGTGGGTAACCTGCTGTCTTAGGGGACCATGCGAGGGAGACTACTGACAACTACCTGCGTCTTGGCGACATTCTAAGTCTCGTTGTTGCCAGAGGGAAGGAGCAAATGTTTTCCATTGTTTTGGTGCGTTGGCTACTTTCCCTTCCCCCATTCCACGGTGTTGGTTCTCGGTTCCGGTGCGGTAGCGAACTGTTTGCCGCAGACGTTTACCGGAGTAAATGGGGAACCAGCCTTTTACCTGTCGCGGGGTACATATGCCGAGGTATTTGGAGTCCGGTGTGTGAGTGACCGACCATTGCGTTCTGTTAGACATACGTAACATTAGGCGAAGGCGGCCCTCCTTGCACATGTCGTGTGGTTCCAGAGCCAGGCATCTCGGGTCCGGTGTGCGCGTGCGACCGATCTTGTTCATGTGTTAGACATACGTAACAGTGGGCGAAGACGGTCGGCGAAACTCGCGCATGTCGTGTGGTCCGAGATGGCCTTCCATGCACATTAGATATAGCTATATAAAGGGGGAGACGCGGTGGCTGGCTGACAACTACCGGCGTCTTGGCGACATTGTGTCTCGTTGTCGCCAGAGAGAAGGAGCAAATGTATTCCATTGTTTTGGTACGTGGGCTCCTTTCTCTTCCCCCACTGTTAGGGTGCTGGTTCTCGGTTCCGGTGCGGTAGCGAACTGTTTGCCGCAGACGTATACCGGAGTAATTGGGGAACCAGACGGTGTTTTGCCTGTCGCGGGATTGGATCACAGGTTCTGGGTTCCGGTGCGGTTGCGAACTGCTTCTCGTTCACCGGCGCCAATGGGGAACCTGCCTGTCTGTCGCGGGGCAAATGCCACATAGGCTGAGGTATTTGGAGTCCGGTGTGTGAGTGACCGACCATTGCGTTCTGTTAGACATACGTAACATTAGGCGAAGGCGGCCCTCCTTGCACATGTCGTGTGGTTCCAGAGCCAGGCATCTCGGGTCCGGTGTGCGCGTGCGACCGATCTTGTTCATGTGTTAGACATACGTAACAGTGGGCGAAGACGGTCGGCGAAACTCGCGCATGTCGTGTGGTCCGAGATGGCCTTCCATGGACGTTAGATATAGCTATATAAAGGGGGAGACTCGGTGGCTGGCTGAACCTACTACCGGCGTCTTGGCGACATTGTGTCTCGTTGTCGCCAGAGAGAAGGAGCAAATGTATTCCATTGTTTTGGTGCGTGGGCTCCTTTCTCTTCCCCCACTGTTAGGGTGCTGGTTCTCGGTTCCGGTGCGGTAGCGAACTGTTTGCCGCAGACGTATACCGGAGTAATTGGGGAACCAGACGGTGTTTTGCCTGTCGCGGGATTGGATCACAGGTTCTGGGTTCCGGTGCGGTTGCGAACTGCTTCTCGTTCACCGGCGCCAATGGGGAACCTGCCTGTCTGTCGCGGGGCAAATGCCACATAGGCTGAGGTATTTGGAGTCCGGTGTGTGAGCGACCGACCATTGCGTCTTGTTAGACATACGTAACTTGCAGGCGAAGGCGGCCCTCCTCGCACATGTCGTGTGGTTCCAGAGCCCAGGCACCTCGGGGTCCGGTGTGCGCGTGCGACCGATCTTGTTCATGTGTTAGACATACGTAACAGTGGGCGAAGACGGTCGGCGAAACTCGCGCATGTCGTGTGGCTCGAGAATTGCCTTCAATTCCTCCCTGGAGTGAGTAGTTTGTTTCGGCAGCAGCTCTCTCTCCACACAACCCCCCATCATCCTCCTTCCCGCAAGAGCATGATCCCGATGCTCGATGCAAACTGAGAACTGTCACTGCACACGCTGCGGCATCTCGGGTCCGGTGCGCGAGGCGAACTTGCATTCTGCTAGACATACGTAGCATTAGGCGAGAGCGCCCGTAATCGCGCACGTCGTGAGGCTCGAGAGGCCTTCAAAGCAGCGCCTCTGTATTGTGTCACGACGATTCCTTCCGATCTCCGTGCGATCACTTCTCCAGCCTACGACTGCACATCGAGTCAGCTATCGATCGGTCTGTGTGCATGGGAACAGAGCACCAACCTTCTTCCATGTCATGGGAAGGCTGAACAAAAACACTGTGGCGTCGCCTCTCTCCACCAACGAGGAGGCGACAAACCACACGGCACCTCGGATGCATTTCCGACGGTTCCTTTCATATAAAAGGGGTGACGCCGAGGAAAATAAGACTCGCGTCCCTACCAAAACGAAAAAGACCACCACCACCTACTCACTTACTACTGCTCCTCCTCCTGTTTTTCCAGCTTGCCGTGTTGAATGACGACAATGACGAGCAGGAGTAATCTCGGCGGGGTAGTTATGATCGTTCGTCCACGCGGAGTAACTGCTCTCCTCCGCCTCTGTTCGTCTAACGTATCGACATAACGCCATACTGTCGGGCTGCTAGAGAGTCCATAGTGAGATTTAACTTGCAAAGCAGGATTAAAACGCAAAACCGAGGGGAGCGAGGGGTGTGTGTGTGTGTCTTGTGTACTATATATCAGTAGTACTGTTGAGCTACCTGGTTGATCCTGCCAGTAGTCATATGCTTGTCTCAAAGATTAAGCCATGCATGTGTAAGTACAAGCCGAGTTAAGGCGAAACCGCGAATGGCTCATTAAATCAGCTATGTTTCATTGGATCTGTAAACCCACTTACTTGGATAACTGTGGTAATTCTAGAGCTAATACATGCATCACGTCTCTGACCGCAAGGGAAGAGCGCTTTTATTAGTTCAAAACTGGTCGGGCCTCGGTCCGTTAACCCACCCGTGGTGAATCTGAATAACTTTTTGCTGAGCGCACGGTCTCCGCACCGGCGCCGCATCCTTCAAGTGTCTGCCTTATCAGCTTTCGATTGTAGGTTATGCGCCTACAATGGCTATAACGGGTAACGGGGAATCAGGGTTCGATTCCGGAGAGGGAGCCTGAGAAACGGCTACCACATCTAAGGAAGGCAGCAGGCACGCAAATTACCCACTCCCGGCACGGGGAGGTAGTGACGAAAAATAACGATGCGAGACTCATCCGAGGCCTCGCAATCGGAATGAGTACACTTTAAATCCTTTAACGAGGATCTATTGGAGGGCAAGTCTGGTGCCAGCAGCCGCGGTAATTCCAGCTCCAATAGCGTATATTAAAGTTGTTGCGGTTAAAAAGCTCGTAGTTGGATCTCAGTTCCGGACTGACGGTACACCGCCTGGTGCTTACTGTCACGCTCCGAACAGCTAACTAGCCCCGCCGGCTCGCACGGGGTGCTCTTCATCGAGTGTCCCGAGTGGCCGGCACGTTTACTTTGAAAAAATTAGAGTGCTCAGAGCAGGCTACTTTAATGGCCTGAATGTCTATGCATGGAATAATGGAATAGGACCTCGGTTCTATTTTGTTGGTTTTCGGAACCTGAGGTAATGACTAATAGGAACAGGCGGGGGCATTCGTACTGCGACGCTAGAGGTGAAATTCTTGGACCGTCGCAAGACGAACTACTGCGAAAGCATTTGCCAAGGATGTTTTCATTAATCAAGAACGAAAGTTAGAGGTTCGAAGGCGATCAGATACCGCCCTAGTTCTAACCATAAACGATGCCAACTAGCGATCCGCCGGCGTTATTCCCATGACCCGGCGGGCAGCTTCCGGGAAACCAAAGTCTTTGGGTTCCGGGGGAAGTATGGTTGCAAAGCTGAAACTTAAAGGAATTGACGGAAGGGCACCACCAGGAGTGGAGCCTGCGGCTTAATTTGACTCAACACGGGGAACCTCACCAGGCCCAGACACCGGAAGGATTGACAGATTGAGAGCTCTTTCTCGATTCGGTGGGTGGTGGTGCATGGCCGTTCTTAGTTGGTGGAGCGATTTGTCTGGTTAATTCCGATAACGAACGAGACTCTGGCCTATTAACTAGTCGACGGATCTCCAGCAATTGGTGTCCAGTTCGCAACTTCTTCTTAGAGGGATTAGCGGCAATTCTAGCCGCACGAGATTGAGCAATAACAGGTCTGTGATGCCCTTAGATGTTCTGGGCCGCACGCGCGCTACACTGAAGAGATCAACGTGTTCTCCCCCTCCGAGAGGAGCGGGTAACCCGTTCAATCCCCTTCATGATAGGGATTGGGGCTTGCAATTGTTTCCCATGAACGAGGAATTCCCAGTAAGTGCAAGTCATCAGCTTGCGCTGATTACGTCCCTGCCCTTTGTACACACCGCCCGTCGCTACTACCGATTGAATGATTTAGTGAGGCCTTCGGACTGGCGCTCTTGGATGTTCTACCCCTCGCGTCTCGGCGCAAGGGGTTCTCGCCTCGAGCTGACGGAAAGATGTCCAAACTTGATCATTTAGAGGAAGTAAAAGTCGTAACAAGGTTTCCGTAGGTGAACCTGCGGAAGGATCATTACAGTTTGTGACGCGAGAGCTGCAACCATCGGCTCGTCGTCGTCGTTCGAGTATTCTTCAATGCGAAGAAGGCAAGGGTAGCCTTGGGAGCCGCACCCAATTGCCGTGGGAAAGGAGAAAGCGGATAAACGGCGGGGAGATCAACACCCACTGTGAGACAATAACAGGTCTGTGATGTCGGACTGACATGACATGTCAGTCAGTCCGACCGGCGCAGGTCACAGTCCTAGCGCCGTATACTGCTTTAGAGTCATCTGTTGGGGCTCGCGACACCCGTCACCGACATCTTTCTTCCTTGTCCCCGGTCGCTCAGTGGCTTCCGGCACCCACACCATAGAGAGAAAGCAGCAGGCGAAGACGCTACTGCTCCTCTCGTTGACAGGGCCGGCGCCTGCTACTCTGGCGGCGTCTAGTGCTGGGTTTTCCTTGACACGCTTCCCAGTGGGCCCCTCCCT
>NW_027190996.1:0-20342 GCF_040958095.1 Procambarus clarkii
GACACGGACACTCATAGACTATGACGGAACACAGGACACATACGGAATGAAGACTCACAGGAATCAATAACACAACGGAATCAAGATCACACACGGAATCAAGACTCACACGGAATCAAGACTAAACGGAATCAAGACCAACGGAATCAAGACACACAACGGAATCAAGACACACGGAATCAAGACACACACGGAATCAAGACACACACGGAATCAAGACACACGGAATCAATACACACACGGAATCAAGACACACACGGAATCAAGACTCACACGGAATCAAGACACACACGGAATCAAGACTCAAACGGAATCAAGACTCAAACGGAATCAAGACCACACACGGAATCAAGACACACACGGAATCAAGACACACACGGAATCAAGACTCACACGGAATCACAAGACACACACGGAACAAGATCACACGGAATCAATACACACATGGAATCAAGACATACACACGGAATCAAGACAATACGGAATCAAGACACACACGGAATCAAGACACAAAGGAATCAAGACACGCACAGAATCAAGACATATACGGAATCAAGACACATAGGAATCAAGACACACACACTGACAGAGATAAAAATTTTAAACATCAAAGGAATGTGGCGTTTCTTGTTTGTCAAAAAACTGTTGTAAATTTGTTAACGTGAGAACTGCCAGAAGGTCAATCATCCAGAGAATCTATCGAAAGTGATGCTGCTTCAGGAGAGGGATCTGTGCCCTGTAATTGCAACCGTTTCGACAAACTCGAACGCTGCCTGATCATCCGGATTAAGAACACGGCCTATCCGACTAGGCCGACTAGACACACTCAGGTCTCAGTCAGACACACTAGGTTAGGTCTAGTTACTAGTTCAAAGTCTACAAAGTCAAAGTACATTTCTAACTTTTATAAAGAAGAAGTAACCTTTTTTTCAACCTATGGGAGACAAATCATTGAATATGCAGCCCCAGCCTGTTTTCCAACAGAGCTGAGAGTTATGAGTTACATAACTTCTGGAAAAACTACTTGAGCAATTGAGATGGTTGAGAGGTGGGACCAAAGATCTGAAGGTCAAACCTAGCAAACACAACTAGGTGAATACAACTAGGTAAGAACAAACTTACGAAAACCCACAGTTGTAGATGCAAACTCCATTCATAATTTTTAAAGTTGATATGACAGAGAATCAGAGATATAACCAGGAATCATTGCTTTAAACAACCGGCGGCTATAATGTCAACGTTCAAAAACTGTTGCTCGGTCCTGCAAGTAGAAATAGGTGAGTACACAGAGATATGAAACATGTATGTGTTCCTTCTAGACTAACAATCGGGGATTCCTGGATCGAAACCCGGACAGGCAGGATTGAAATTAAGGTGGCGTTTCCTATCACCTAATGTGCCTGTTCTCCGAGCAGTAAACAGGTATCCAGGAGTTGTGAGCTTCTAGTAGGATTGCATCCTGGTGAGGGTTAGGTCAGAGTCAGTTTAGGTATTTGATCTTGCGAGGTGGGTGTTGGTTAGGTTAGGTTACGATAGGTTAGGTTAGGTTAAGTTTGGTTAGGTTAGTTAGGTTAGATTAGGTTAGTTAGGTTAGGTTAGTTAGGTTAGGTTAGTTAGGTTAGGTTAGGTTATGTTTGGTTAGGCTAGTTAGGTTAGGTTAGGTTAGTTAGGTTAGGTTAGTTAGGTTAGGTTAGAATAGTTAGGTTAGGTTTGGTTAGGTTTGGTTAGGTTAGGTTAGGTAAGGTTAGTTAGGTTAGGTTAGTATAGTTAGGGTAGTTTTGGTTAGGTTAGTTTAGGTTAAGTTAGGTTATGTTTGGTTTGGTTAGATTAGGTTATTTAGGTTAGGTTAGGTTAGGTTTAGGTGTAGGTTATAGTTAGGTTTAGATTAGGTTAGGTTAGTTAATAGGTTTGGCTATAGATTGTGGTAGGTTATAGGTTAGGGTAGGGTTAGGTTAGGCTTGGTTAGGTTAGGAAATAGGCCATGAGTTATTGCTATAAACAACCGACGGACAGAAAGGCAGACTCAAAGGACAGGCGGACAAAAGGCAGACTCTAAGATTAATGCTCGATCCTCCTGACATAAATAGGTGAGTACACATAAATATGTAACATGAATGATGTGTTCCTTCTCGACTCACAATATGGGATTCCAGGATTCGAATCGCGGTCGGGCATGGCTGTAATTGTTCGTAGCGTTTTCCTATCACCTAATGAATCTGTTCACCTAGCAATAAATAGGTATCCAGGAGTTAGTGACCCACTGGCATCGTGGTGAGTGAGGGTTAGTTTGACCTTGTGGAGTGGGGTTTTCCAGACCACTATATAAGCCTAACATGTATATATATATAGACTGCCTGTCTGCCTGTCTCCCGACTCAAAGTTATAAGTACTGCCAATGAAGCCTAAGAGAGCATAATCCAAGGCCTAAGAGTAGCCATTCGTTCTTTGAAGAGGATTGTTTAGGTTCTTTAAATACCAGCGTGTGGCATTTATGAGCAATTTGTGCGAGATCAATGTCTTCCAAACATTTCCATGTTAGTGCAATAGTCCACTTTTGGTTGGTTTGTTTGACTAAATAGTTGCTATAAGTATTATCATTAATGGAGAATTGGCTGGTATGTGTGAGTATCCTCCGCCGCAGTTACCATTATCATCACTCACTCACTGACAAGTTATTGGTTACCACTTGTATACAATAACAACGGCCATACTACCACTTAAAGGACACTGCTTCTCGTCCCAATTAGCCAAGTTAAGCAACTTTCAATTTGGTTAGTAATTGGATGGGTAACCTGCCTGGTAACACCAACTGCTAGTGCTGCTGATGGCATTCATATTTGGGCAGTCCCTGTGGATCAGTGGCAAGGCACTCATCTCGCACTTCTCAAGCGATTTCGCCTGGGTTCATATCCTGGCTAGCCGGGAAGAGCGGATTGACTAGGCACCAATCATTAACTGAACGATTCTCTTCACGAAGCAGTGAGTAGGTACCTGGTTGTTAAAGGGTTTGTCGGGTTGTGTTCCAGAAAAAATTATCAATGAGTTTGTGTGTACTCAACTAATTGTACTCACCTTATTGTGCATGCGGGGGTTGAGCTCTGGCTCTTTGATCCCGCCTCACAACCGTCAATCAACAGGTGTACAGGTTAGAGCCTATTGGGGTCTATCATATCTACACTTGAAACTGTGCATGGAGTCAGCCTCCACCACATCACTTCCTAATGCATTCCATTTGTCAACCACTCTGACACTAAAAAGGTTCTTTCTAATAACTCTGTGGCTCATTTGGGCACTCAGTTTCCACCTGCGTCCCCTAGAGCGTGTGCCCCTTGTGTTAAATAGCCTGTCTTTATCTACCCTATCAATTCCCTTGAGAATCTTGAATGTGGTGATCATGTGCCCCCTAACTCTTCTGTCTTCCAACGAAGTGAGGTTTGATTCCCGTAGACGCTCCTCGTAGCTCATACCTCTTAGCTCGGGTACTAGTGTGGTGGCAAACCTTTGAATCTTTTCCAGTTTAGTCTTATGCTTGACTAGATATGGACTCCATGCTGGAGCTGCATACTTCAGGATTGGTCTGACATATTTGGCATATAATGTTCTGAAAGATTTCTTTTAGTGTGTGTGTGTGTGTGTGTGTGTGTGTGTGTGTGGTGTGTGTGTGTGTGGTGTGTGTGTGTGTGTGTGTGGTGTGTGTGTGTGTGTGTGTGTGTGTGTGTGTGTGTGTGTGTGAATATTTTATAAGAAAGAGACAAATAAACATGTAAGTGAATGAATATATACACCAATTAATAGTGAATGGGCTGGCATGTGTGAACATTAATGTATACTATGGGCCACACTCACTGAAATATGTTGTCTGTGTGTGTAGATACGTGTAATTGGAGTGACTTATCGACGTGAATTTTTCTGTGTGTATATATCCAATATGAGTGATCCTTGTCATAATTGTGACAGTTTCTGCAATTTGACTGTCGAGACTGTATGTATGTTAGTATATATGTATGTGTGTGTGTGTTTGTGTGTGTGCGCGCGCGCGCAAGAATGTCGCACTTTGAAATATGTACCTATGATTATTAAAGTATACCATTCGAGAAAAAAATGTATACCTATTTATTAGTCCATTTTCTCTCTCTACCTGCCTTCTTGCCTACTAAAACTTGTCCACTCAACATGCTGTTGAATATCTATCTCCAATGGTCCTTTACCGTTAATTAACACATTATTAAGCAAATAAAGTCAACTACAAATCTCTACACCTTTTTAAGCACGTATCTTCCTTCTAACATGAATCACTATAACTCATATACTTACATCAGTTCGAAACACTTTTCTTATTCCTTCCTGAACACCTTTCCATATATAACCTATCTCCACAAATTAATATCTTAATCACTAAACTGGCAACCCCATGCCATTCAGTCCCCCCACCCCTCATACCCCCCTCTGCTGCTCCCTCGGCCCCCCTACCAACACCCTACCCCCCAACCGAGGCCCAAACATAACTACCCTCACCAGAGACCACCCTCCTCCCCCCCCCCCCCGCCCCCTGCCCACCAGAGAAAATGGCCGCCACAACGCTATACTTACCCAGCCAAACCGTTCTTTCGCATATGTACTATTTATTGTTGAAAAAAACTTGGAATAAAATATACCGGATTTTCATTCCCTAGTAAAACATACATATATTTATATACAAAACGAAGCCTAAATTAGCACATATTAGGTATTGGATTGCTTGAATCACAAACTCATTTGGACACACACCACACTAAATATTAATTAATGCATACCTTTAAACACACACACACACACACACACACACACACACACACACACACACACACACACACACACACACACACACACACACGTCAGTTTGCCTAAATTCTCCAATATTCATTCATGAAACTGCGTCACTGGACTGCAACCTCATCGAATAAGCTGTCATGTATTTCTAACTGTCAACACAAACTCACAACTTCACACGTCAATCATTGCAAATGTTGATAAATAGACACTGACTAACCTTACTACGATATATAAATACAAGTGCCAAATTTTATTCAAAAGGCAACTCCAGCGTGGCCTAGTCGGATAGAACTTGTTCTTAATCCGGATAGACCTGCGTTCGAGCCTGTCGGAATGGTTGCAAGTACAGGGCACAGATTTCTCTGTGTGTCCCCTCCTGTAGGAGCATCAGTTTCGATAGATTCTCTGGATAGCCGAAGATTGATTGACTGACCCCTTGGAATGTGGGAAGGGTTGAAATCCGGGGGCCCACGGATGGATACCTGGATCCATTGACCTCGGGCAGGTCATTCAATCCACCTGGATTTCAGGTGGGGAGAAGGGAGGCAATTTGGGTCGACACAAATAGCTTCCTGGACCCAAAACCCCAAAGACACCCGGACAATCAAGACGTACACGGCCTCAGAAGAAACACGGACTCAATACACAGGATCAAGACACATGCGGACTCAAGACACACATGGGATCAAGACACACACGGACTCAAGACACACACGGACTCAAGACACACACGGACTCAAGACACACACGGGATCAAGACACAGACGGACTCAAGACACACACGGTATCAAGACACAGACGGACTCAAGACACACACGGACTCAAGACACACACGGACTCAAGACACACACACACTCAAGACACACACGGAATCAAGACACACACACACTCAAGACACACACGGAATCAAGACACACATGGACACTGACACGATCCCATGGTGAAGATAAGGGAGGCAATTTGAGGGGACACAAATGGCATCCTGGACTCAAAACCCCAGGGATAATGACACTGACACGGACACTCATAGACTATGACGGACACGGACACATACGGAATGAAGACTCACAAGGAATCAATACACACAAGGAATCAAGACTCACACGGAATCAAGACTCACACGGAATCAAGACTCAAACGGAATCAAGACTCAAACGGAAACAAGACACACAAGGAATCAAGACACACACGGAATCAAGACACACACGGAATCAAGACTCACACGGAATCAAGACTCACACGGAATCAATACACACACGGAATCAAGACACACACGGAATCAAGACTCAAACGGAATCAAGACACACACGGAATCAAGACTCAAACGGAATCAAGACTCAAACGGAATCAAGACACACACGGAATCAAGACACACACGGAATCAAGACACACACGGAATCAAGACTCACATGGAATCAATACACACACGGAATCAAGACTCACACGGAATCAATACACACACGGAATCAAGACACACACGGAATCAAGACTCAAGCGGAATCAAGACACACACGGAATCAAGACTCAAACGGAATCAAGACACACACGGAATCAAGACACACACGGAATCAAGACTCACATGGAATCAATACACACACGGAATCAAGACTCACACGGAATCAATACACACACGGAATCAAGACACACACGGAATCAAGACTCAAACGGAATCAAGACACACACGGAATCAAGACTCAAACGGAATCAAGACACACACGGAATCAAGACACACACGGAATCAAGACACACATCGAATCAAGACATAACACGGAATTAAGACATAACATGGAATCAAGACATAACACGGAATCAAGACACATACGGAATCAAGACACATACACGGAATCAAGACACACAAGGAATCAAGACACGCACAGAATCAAGACATATACGGAATCAAGACACATAGGAATCAAGACACACACACTGACAGAGATAAAAATTTTAAACATCAAAGGAATGTGGCGTTTCTTGTTTGTCAAAAAACTGTTGTAAATTTGTTAACGTGAGAACTGCCAGAAGGTCAATCATCCAGAGAATCTATCGAAAGTGATGCTGCTTCAGGAGAGGGATCTGTGCCCTGTAATTGCAACCGTTTCGACAAACTCGAACGCTGCCTGATCATCCGGATTAAGAACACGGCCTATCCGACTAGGCCGACTAGACACACTCAGGTCTCAGTCAGACACACTAGGTTAGGTCTAGTTACTAGTTCAAAGTCTACAAAGTCAAAGTACATTTCTAACTTTTATAAAGAAGAAGTAACCTTTTTTTCAACCTATGGGAGACAAATCATTGAATATGCAGCCCCAGCCTGTTTTCCAACAGAGCTGAGAGTTATGAGTTACATAACTTCTGGAAAAACTACTTGAGCAATTGAGATGGTTGAGAGGTGGGACCAAAGATCTGAAGGTCAAACCTAGCAAACACAACTAGGTGAATACAACTAGGTAAGAACAAACTTACGAAAACCCACAGTTGTAGATGCAAACTCCATTCATAATTTTAAAAGTTGATATGACAGAGAATCAGAGATATAACCAGGAATCATTGCTTTAAACAACCGGCGGCTATAATGTCAACGTTCAAAAACTGTTGCTCGGTCCTGCAAGTAGAAATAGGTGAGTACACAGAGATATGAAACATGTATGTGTTCCTTCTAGACTAACAATCGGGGATTCCTGGATCGAAACCCGGACAGGCAGGATTGAAATTAAGGTGGCGTTTCCTATCACCTAATGTGCCTGTTCTCCGAGCAGTAAACAGGTATCCAGGAGTTGTGAGCTTCTAGTAGGATTGCATCCTGGTGAGGGTTAGGTCAGAGTCAGTTTAGGTATTTGATCTTGCGAGGTGGGTGTTGGTTAGGTTAGGTTACGATAGGTTAGGTTAGGTTAAGTTTGGTTAGGTTAGTTAGGTTAGATTAGGTTAGTTAGGTTAGGTTAGTTAGGTTAGGTTAGGTTATGTTTGGTTAGGCTAGTTAGGTTAGGTTAGGTTAGTTAGGTTAGGTTAGTTAGGTTAGGTTAGTTAGGTTAGGTTAGAATAGTTAGGTTAGGTTTGGTTAGGTTTGGTTAGGTTAGGTTAGGTAAGGTTAGTTAGGTTAGGTTAGTATAGTTAGGGTAGTTTTGGTTAGGTTAGTTTAGGTTAAGTTAGGTTATGTTTGGTTTGGTTAGATTAGGTTATTTAGGTTAGGTTAGGTTAGGTTTAGGTGTAGGTTAGGTTAGGTTTAGATTAGGTTAGGTTAGTTAATAGGTTTGGCTATAGATTGTGGTAGGTTATAGGTTAGGGTAGGGTTAGGTTAGGCTTGGTTAGGTTAGGAAATAGGCCATGAGTTATTGCTATAAACAACCGACGGACAGAAAGGCAGACTCAAAGGCAGGCGGACAAAAGGCAGACTCTAAGATTAATGCTCGATCCTCCTGACATAAATAGGTGAGTACACATAAATATGTAACATGAATGATGTGTTCCTTCTCGACTCACAATATGGGATTCCAGGATTCGAATCGCGGTCGGGCATGGCTGTAATTGTTCGTAGCGTTTCCTATCACCTAATGAATCTGTTCACCTAGCAATAAATAGGTATCCAGGAGTTAGTGACCCACTGGCATCGTGGTGAGTGAGGGTTAGTTTGACCTTGTGGAGTGGGGTTTTCCAGACCACTATATAAGCCTAACATGTATATATATATAGACTGCCTGTCTGCCTGTCTCCCGACTCAAAGTTATAAGTACTGCCAATGAAGCCTAAGAGAGCATAATCCAAGGCCTAAGAGTAGCCATTCGTTCTTTGAAGAGGATTGTTTAGGTTCTTTAAATACCAGCGTGTGGCATTTATGAGCAATTTGTGCGAGATCAATGTCTTCCAAACATTTCCATGTTAGTGCAATAGTCCACTTTTGGTTGGTTTGTTTGACTAAATAGTTGCTATAAGTATTATCATTAATGGAGAATTGGCTGGTATGTGTGAGTATCCTCCGCCGCAGTTACCATTATCATCACTCACTCACTGACAAGTTATTGGTTACCACTTGTATACAATAACAACGGCCATACTACCACTTAAAGGACACTGCTTCTCGTCCCATTAGCCAAGTTAAGCAACTTTCAATTTGGTTAGTAATTGGATGGGTAACCTGCCTGGTAACACCAACTGCTAGTGCTGCTGATGGCATTCATATTTGGGCAGTCCCTGTGGATCAGTGGCAAGGCACTCATCTCGCACTTCTCAAGCGATTTCGCCTGGGTTCATATCCTGGCTAGCCGGGAAGAGCGGATTGACTAGGCACCAATCATTAACTGAACGATTCTCTTCACGAAGCAGTGAGTAGGTACCTGGTTGTTAAAGGGTTTGTCGGGTTGTGTTCCAGAAAAAATTATCAATGAGTTTGTGTGTACTCAACTAATTGTACTCACCTTATTGTGCATGCGGGGGTTGAGCTCTGGCTCTTTGATCCCGCCTCACAACCGTCAATCAACAGGTGTACAGGTTAGAGCCTATTGGGGTCTATCATATCTACACTTGAAACTGTGCATGGAGTCAGCCTCCACCACATCACTTCCTAATGCATTCCATTTGTCAACCACTCTGACACTAAAAAGGTTCTTTCTAATAACTCTGTGGCTCATTTGGGCACTCAGTTTCCACCTGCGTCCCCTAGAGCGTGTGCCCCTTGTGTTAAATAGCCTGTCTTTATCTACCCTATCAATTCCCTTGAGAATCTTGAATGTGGTGATCATGTGCCCCCTAACTCTTCTGTCTTCCAACGAAGTGAGGTTTGATTCCCGTAGACGCTCCTCGTAGCTCATACCTCTTAGCTCGGGTACTAGTGTGGTGGCAAACCTTTGAATCTTTTCCAGTTTAGTCTTATGCTTGACTAGATATGGACTCCATGCTGGAGCTGCATACTTCAGGATTGGTCTGACATATTTGGCATATAATGTTCTGAAAGATTTCTTTTAGTGTGTGTGTGTGTGTGTGTGTGTGTGTGTGTGTGTGTGTGTGTGTGTGTGTGTGTGTGTGTGTGTGTGTGTGTGTGTGTGTGTGTGTGTGTGTGTGTGTGTGTGTGTGAATATTTTATAAGAAAGAGACAAATAAACATGTAAGTGAATGAATATATACACCAATTAATAGTGAATGGGCTGGCATGTGTGAACATTAATGTATACTATGGGCCACACTCACTGAAATATGTTGTCTGTGTGTGTAGATACGTGTAATTGGAGTGACTTATCGACGTGAATTTTTCTGTGTGTATATATCCAATATGAGTGATCCTTGTCATAATTGTGACAGTTTCTGCAATTTGACTGTCGAGACTGTATGTATGTTAGTATATATGTATGTGTGTGTGTGTTTGTGTGTGTGCGCGCGCGCGCAAGAATGTCGCACTTTGAAATATGTACCTATGATTATTAAAGTATACCATTCGAGAAAAAAATGTATACCTATTTATTAGTCCATTTTCTCTCTCTACCTGCCTTCTTGCCTACTAAAACTTGTCCACTCAACATGCTGTTGAATATCTATCTCCAATGGTCCTTTACCGTTAATTAACACATTATTAAGCAAATAAAGTCAACTACAAATCTCTACACCTTTTTAAGCACGTATCTTCCTTCTAACATGAATCACTATAACTCATATACTTACATCAGTTCGAAACACTTTTCTTATTCCTTCCTGAACACCTTTCCATATATAACCTATCTCCACAAATTAATATCTTAATCACTAAACTGGCAACCCCATGCCATTCAGTCCCCCCACCCCTCATACCCCCCTATGCTGCTCCCTCGGCCCCCCTACAACACCCTACCCCCCCAACCGAGGCCCAAACATAACTACCCTCACCAGAGACCACCCTCCTCCCCCCCCCCCCCCGCCCCCTGCCCACCAGAGAAAATGGCCGCCACAACGCTATACTTACCCAGCCAAACCGTTCTTTCGCATATGTACTATTTATTGTTGAAAAAAACTTGGAATAAATCATACCGGATTTTCATTCCCTAGTAAAACATACATATATTTATATACAAAACGAAGCCTAAATTAGCACATATTAGGTATTGGATTGCTTGAATCACAAACTCATTTGGACACACACCACACTAAATATTAATTAATGCATACCTTTAAACACACACACACACACACACACACACACACACACACACACACACACACACACACACACACACACACACACACACGTCAGTTTGCCTAAATTCTCCAATATTCATTCATGAAACTGCGTCACTGGACTGCAACCTCATCGAATAAGCTGTCATGTATTTCTAACTGTCAACACAAACTCACAACTTCACACGTCAATCATTGCAAATGTTGATAAATAGACACTGACTAACCTTACTACGATATATAAATACAAGTGCCAAATTTTATTCAAAAGGCAACTCCAGCGTGGCCTAGTCGGATAGAACTTGTTCTTAATCCGGATAGACCTGCGTTCGAGCCTGTCGGAATGGTTGCAAGTACAGGGCACAGATTTCTCTGTGTGTCCCCTCCTGTAGGAGCATCAGTTTCGATAGATTCTCTGGATAGCCGAAGATTGATTGACTGACCCCTTGGAATGTGGGAAGGGTTGAAATCCGGGGGCCCACGGATGGATACCTGGATCCATTGACCTCGGGCAGGTCATTCAATCCACCTGGATTTCAGGTGGGGAGAAGGGAGGCAATTTGGGTCGACACAAATAGCTTCCTGGACCCAAAACCCCAAAGACACCCGGACAATCAAGACGTACACGGCCTCAGAAGAAACACGGACTCAATACACAGGATCAAGACACATGCGGACTCAAGACACACATGGGATCAAGACACACACGGACTCAAGACACACACGGACTCAAGACACACACGGACTCAAGACACACACGGGATCAAGACACAGACGGACTCAAGACACACACGGTATCAAGACACAGACGGACTCAAGACACACACGGACTCAAGACACACACGGACTCAAGACACACACACACTCAAGACACACACGGAATCAAGACACACACACACTCAAGACACACACGGAATCAAGACACACATGGACACTGACACGATCCCATGGTGAAGATAAGGGAGGCAATTTGAGGGGACACAAATGGCATCCTGGACTCAAAACCCCAGGGATAATGACACTGACACGGACACTCATAGACTATGACGGACACGGACACATACGGAATGAAGACTCACAAGGAATCAATACACACAAGGAATCAAGACTCACACGGAATCAAGACTCACACGGAATCAAGACTCAAACGGAATCAAGACTCAAACGGAAACAAGACACACAAGGAATCAAGACACACACGGAATCAAGACACACACGGAATCAAGACTCACACGGAATCAAGACTCACACGGAATCAATACACACACGGAATCAAGACACACACGGAATCAAGACTCAAACGGAATCAAGACACACACGGAATCAAGACTCAAACGGAATCAAGACTCAAACGGAATCAAGACACACACGGAATCAAGACACACACGGAATCAAGACACACACGGAATCAAGACTCACATGGAATCAATACACACACGGAATCAAGACTCACACGGAATCAATACACACACGGAATCAAGACACACACGGAATCAAGACTCAAGCGGAATCAAGACACACACGGAATCAAGACTCAAACGGAATCAAGACACACACGGAATCAAGACACACACGGAATCAAGACTCACATGGAATCAATACACACACGGAATCAAGACTCACACGGAATCAATACACACACGGAATCAAGACACACACGGAATCAAGACTCAAACGGAATCAAGACACACACGGAATCAAGACTCAAACGGAATCAAGACACACACGGAATCAAGACACACACGGAATCAAGACACACATCGAATCAAGACATAACACGGAATTAAGACATAACATGGAATCAAGACATAACACGGAATCAAGACACATACGGAATCAAGACACATACACGGAATCAAGACACACAAGGAATCAAGACACGCACAGAATCAAGACATATACGGAATCAAGACACATAGGAATCAAGACACACACACTGACAGAGATAAAAATTTTAAACATCAAAGGAATGTGGCGTTTCTTGTTTGTCAAAAAACTGTTGTAAATTTGTTAACGTGAGAACTGCCAGAAGGTCAATCATCCAGAGAATCTATCGAAAGTGATGCTGCTTCAGGAGAGGGATCTGTGCCCTGTAATTGCAACCGTTTCGACAAACTCGAACGCTGCCTGATCATCCGGATTAAGAACACGGCCTATCCGACTAGGCCGACTAGACACACTCAGGTCTCAGTCAGACACACTAGGTTAGGTCTAGTTACTAGTTCAAAGTCTACAAAGTCAAAGTACATTTCTAACTTTTATAAAGAAGAAGTAACCTTTTTTTCAACCTATGGGAGACAAATCATTGAATATGCAGCCCCAGCCTGTTTTCCAACAGAGCTGAGAGTTATGAGTTACATAACTTCTGGAAAAACTACTTGAGCAATTGAGATGGTTGAGAGGTGGGACCAAAGATCTGAAGGTCAAACCTAGCAAACACAACTAGGTGAATACAACTAGGTAAGAACAAACTTACGAAAACCCACAGTTGTAGATGCAAACTCCATTCATAATTTTAAAAGTTGATATGACAGAGAATCAGAGATATAACCAGGAATCATTGCTTTAAACAACCGGCGGCTATAATGTCAACGTTCAAAAACTGTTGCTCGGTCCTGCAAGTAGAAATAGGTGAGTACACAGAGATATGAAACATGTATGTGTTCCTTCTAGACTAACAATCGGGGATTCCTGGATCGAAACCCGGACAGGCAGGATTGAAATTAAGGTGGCGTTTCCTATCACCTAATGTGCCTGTTCTCCGAGCAGTAAACAGGTATCCAGGAGTTGTGAGCTTCTAGTAGGATTGCATCCTGGTGAGGGTTAGGTCAGAGTCAGTTTAGGTATTTGATCTTGCGAGGTGGGTGTTGGTTAGGTTAGGTTACGATAGGTTAGGTTAGGTTAAGTTTGGTTAGGTTAGTTAGGTTAGATTAGGTTAGTTAGGTTAGGTTAGTTAGGTTAGGTTAGGTTATGTTTGGTTAGGCTAGTTAGGTTAGGTTAGGTTAGTTAGGTTAGGTTAGTTAGGTTAGGTTAGTTAGGTTAGGTTAGAATAGTTAGGTTAGGTTTGGTTAGGTTTGGTTAGGTTAGGTTAGGTAAGGTTAGTTAGGTTAGGTTAGTATAGTTAGGGTAGTTTTGGTTAGGTTAGTTTAGGTTAAGTTAGGTTATGTTTGGTTTGGTTAGATTAGGTTATTTAGGTTAGGTTAGGTTAGGTTTAGGTGTAGGTTAGGTTAGGTTTAGATTAGGTTAGGTTAGTTAATAGGTTTGGCTATAGATTGTGGTAGGTTATAGGTTAGGGTAGGGTTAGGTTAGGCTTGGTTAGGTTAGGAAATAGGCCATGAGTTATTGCTATAAACAACCGACGGACAGAAAGGCAGACTCAAAGGCAGGCGGACAAAAGGCAGACTCTAAGATTAATGCTCGATCCTCCTGACATAAATAGGTGAGTACACATAAATATGTAACATGAATGATGTGTTCCTTCTCGACTCACAATATGGGATTCCAGGATTCGAATCGCGGTCGGGCATGGCTGTAATTGTTCGTAGCGTTTCCTATCACCTAATGAATCTGTTCACCTAGCAATAAATAGGTATCCAGGAGTTAGTGACCCACTGGCATCGTGGTGAGTGAGGGTTAGTTTGACCTTGTGGAGTGGGGTTTTCCAGACCACTATATAAGCCTAACATGTATATATATATAGACTGCCTGTCTGCCTGTCTCCCGACTCAAAGTTATAAGTACTGCCAATGAAGCCTAAGAGAGCATAATCCAAGGCCTAAGAGTAGCCATTCGTTCTTTGAAGAGGATTGTTTAGGTTCTTTAAATACCAGCGTGTGGCATTTATGAGCAATTTGTGCGAGATCAATGTCTTCCAAACATTTCCATGTTAGTGCAATAGTCCACTTTTGGTTGGTTTGTTTGACTAAATAGTTGCTATAAGTATTATCATTAATGGAGAATTGGCTGGTATGTGTGAGTATCCTCCGCCGCAGTTACCATTATCATCACTCACTCACTGACAAGTTATTGGTTACCACTTGTATACAATAACAACGGCCATACTACCACTTAAAGGACACTGCTTCTCGTCCCATTAGCCAAGTTAAGCAACTTTCAATTTGGTTAGTAATTGGATGGGTAACCTGCCTGGTAACACCAACTGCTAGTGCTGCTGATGGCATTCATATTTGGGCAGTCCCTGTGGATCAGTGGCAAGGCACTCATCTCGCACTTCTCAAGCGATTTCGCCTGGGTTCATATCCTGGCTAGCCGGGAAGAGCGGATTGACTAGGCACCAATCATTAACTGAACGATTCTCTTCACGAAGCAGTGAGTAGGTACCTGGTTGTTAAAGGGTTTGTCGGGTTGTGTTCCAGAAAAAATTATCAATGAGTTTGTGTGTACTCAACTAATTGTACTCACCTTATTGTGCATGCGGGGGTTGAGCTCTGGCTCTTTGATCCCGCCTCACAACCGTCAATCAACAGGTGTACAGGTTAGAGCCTATTGGGGTCTATCATATCTACACTTGAAACTGTGCATGGAGTCAGCCTCCACCACATCACTTCCTAATGCATTCCATTTGTCAACCACTCTGACACTAAAAAGGTTCTTTCTAATAACTCTGTGGCTCATTTGGGCACTCAGTTTCCACCTGCGTCCCCTAGAGCGTGTGCCCCTTGTGTTAAATAGCCTGTCTTTATCTACCCTATCAATTCCCTTGAGAATCTTGAATGTGGTGATCATGTGCCCCCTAACTCTTCTGTCTTCCAACGAAGTGAGGTTTGATTCCCGTAGACGCTCCTCGTAGCTCATACCTCTTAGCTCGGGTACTAGTGTGGTGGCAAACCTTTGAATCTTTTCCAGTTTAGTCTTATGCTTGACTAGATATGGACTCCATGCTGGAGCTGCATACTTCAGGATTGGTCTGACATATTTGGCATATAATGTTCTGAAAGATTTCTTTTAGTGTGTGTGTGTGTGTGTGTGTGTGTGTGTGTGTGTGTGTGTGTGTGTGTGTGTGTGTGTGTGTGTGTGTGTGTGTGTGTGTGTGTGTGTGTGTGTGTGTGTGTGTGTGAATATTTTATAAGAAAGAGACAAATAAACATGTAAGTGAATGAATATATACACCAATTAATAGTGAATGGGCTGGCATGTGTGAACATTAATGTATACTATGGGCCACACTCACTGAAATATGTTGTCTGTGTGTGTAGATACGTGTAATTGGAGTGACTTATCGACGTGAATTTTTCTGTGTGTATATATCCAATATGAGTGATCCTTGTCATAATTGTGACAGTTTCTGCAATTTGACTGTCGAGACTGTATGTATGTTAGTATATATGTATGTGTGTGTGTGTTTGTGTGTGTGCGCGCGCGCGCAAGAATGTCGCACTTTGAAATATGTACCTATGATTATTAAAGTATACCATTCGAGAAAAAAATGTATACCTATTTATTAGTCCATTTTCTCTCTCTACCTGCCTTCTTGCCTACTAAAACTTGTCCACTCAACATGCTGTTGAATATCTATCTCCAATGGTCCTTTACCGTTAATTAACACATTATTAAGCAAATAAAGTCAACTACAAATCTCTACACCTTTTTAAGCACGTATCTTCCTTCTAACATGAATCACTATAACTCATATACTTACATCAGTTCGAAACACTTTTCTTATTCCTTCCTGAACACCTTTCCATATATAACCTATCTCCACAAATTAATATCTTAATCACTAAACTGGCAACCCCATGCCATTCAGTCCCCCCACCCCTCATACCCCCCTATGCTGCTCCCTCGGCCCCCCTACAACACCCTACCCCCCCAACCGAGGCCCAAACATAACTACCCTCACCAGAGACCACCCTCCTCCCCCCCCCCCCCCGCCCCCTGCCCACCAGAGAAAATGGCCGCCACAACGCTATACTTACCCAGCCAAACCGTTCTTTCGCATATGTACTATTTATTGTTGAAAAAAAACTTGGAATAAAACATACCGGATTTTCATTCCCTAGTAAAACATACATATATTTATATACAAAACGAAGCCTAAATTAGCACATATTAGGTATTGGATTGCTTGAATCACAAACTCATTTGGACACACACCACACTAAATATTAATTAATGCATACCTTTAAACACACACACACACACACACACACACACACACACACACACACACACACACACACACACACACACACACGTCAGTTTGCCTAAATTCTCCAATATTCATTCATGAAACTGCGTCACTGGACTGCAACCTCATCGAATAAGCTGTCATGTATTTCTAACTGTCAACACAAACTCACAACTTCACACGTCAATCATTGCAAATGTTGATAAATAGACACTGACTAACCTTACTACGATATATAAATACAAGTGCCAAATTTTATTCAAAAGGCAACTCCAGCGTGGCCTAGTCGGATAGAACTTGTTCTTAATCCGGATAGACCTGCGTTCGAGCCTGTCGGAATGGTTGCAAGTACAGGGCACAGATTTCTCTGTGTGTCCCCTCCTGTAGGAGCATCAGTTTCGATAGATTCTCTGGATAGCCGAAGATTGATTGACTGACCCCTTGGAATGTGGGAAGGGTTGAAATCCGGGGGCCCACGGATGGATACCTGGATCCATTGACCTCGGGCAGGTCATTCAATCCACCTGGATTTCAGGTGGGGAGAAGGGAGGCAATTTGGGTCGACACAAATAGCTTCCTGGACCCAAAACCCCAAAGACACCCGGACAATCAAGACGTACACGGCCTCAGAAGAAACACGGACTCAATACACAGGATCAAGACACATGCGGACTCAAGACACACATGGGATCAAGACACACACGGACTCAAGACACACACGGACTCAAGACACACACGGACTCAAGACACACACGGGATCAAGACACAGACGGACTCAAGACACACACGGTATCAAGACACAGACGGACTCAAGACACACACGGACTCAAGACACACACGGACTCAAGACACACACACACTCAAGACACACACGGAATCAAGACACACACACACTCAAGACACACACGGAATCAAGACACACATGGACACTGACACGATCCCATGGTGAAGATAAGGGAGGCAATTTGAGGGGACACAAATGGCATCCTGGACTCAAAACCCCAGGGATAATGACACTGACACGGACACTCATAGACTATGACGGACACGGACACATACGGAATGAAGACTCACAAGGAATCAATACACACAAGGAATCAAGACTCACACGGAATCAAGACTCACACGGAATCAAGACTCAAACGGAATCAAGACTCAAACGGAAACAAGACACACAAGGAATCAAGACACACACGGAATCAAGACACACACGGAATCAAGACTCACACGGAATCAAGACTCACACGGAATCAATACACACACGGAATCAAGACACACACGGAATCAAGACTCAAACGGAATCAAGACACACACGGAATCAAGACTCAAACGGAATCAAGACTCAAACGGAATCAAGACACACACGGAATCAAGACACACACGGAATCAAGACACACACGGAATCAAGACTCACATGGAATCAATACACACACGGAATCAAGACTCACACGGAATCAATACACACACGGAATCAAGACACACACGGAATCAAGACTCAAGCGGAATCAAGACACACACGGAATCAAGACTCAAACGGAATCAAGACACACACGGAATCAAGACACACACGGAATCAAGACTCACATGGAATCAATACACACACGGAATCAAGACTCACACGGAATCAATACACACACGGAATCAAGACACACACGGAATCAAGACTCAAACGGAATCAAGACACACACGGAATCAAGACTCAAACGGAATCAAGACACACACGGAATCAAGACACACACGGAATCAAGACACACATCGAATCAAGACATAACACGGAATTAAGACATAACATGGAATCAAGACATAACACGGAATCAAGACACATACGGAATCAAGACACATACACGGAATCAAGACACACAAGGAATCAAGACACGCACAGAATCAAGACATATACGGAATCAAGACACATAGGAATCAAGACACACACACTGACAGAGATAAAAATTTTAAACATCAAAGGAATGTGGCGTTTCTTGTTTGTCAAAAAACTGTTGTAAATTTGTTAACGTGAGAACTGCCAGAAGGTCAATCATCCAGAGAATCTATCGAAAGTGATGCTGCTTCAGGAGAGGGATCTGTGCCCTGTAATTGCAACCGTTTCGACAAACTCGAACGCTGCCTGATCATCCGGATTAAGAACACGGCCTATCCGACTAGGCCGACTAGACACACTCAGGTCTCAGTCAGACACACTAGGTTAGGTCTAGTTACTAGTTCAAAGTCTACAAAGTCAAAGTACATTTCTAACTTTTATAAAGAAGAAGTAACCTTTTTTTCAACCTATGGGAGACAAATCATTGAATATGCAGCCCCAGCCTGTTTTCCAACAGAGCTGAGAGTTATGAGTTACATAACTTCTGGAAAAACTACTTGAGCAATTGAGATGGTTGAGAG
The DNA here is from genome assembly GCF_040958095.1 of Procambarus clarkii. NCBI lineage: Eukaryota > Metazoa > Arthropoda > Malacostraca > Decapoda > Cambaridae > Procambarus > Procambarus clarkii. Next base: position 19,496 of record NW_027190996.1, read on the forward strand.
GTGGGACCAAAGATCTGAAGGTCAAACCTAGCAAACACAACTAGGTGAATACAACTAGGTAAGAACAAACTTACGAAAACCCACAGTTGTAGATGCAAACTCCATTCATAATTTTAAAAGTTGATATGACAGAGAATCAGAGATATAACCAGGAATCATTGCTTTAAACAACCGGCGGCTATAATGTCAACGTTCAAAAACTGTTGCTCGGTCCTGCAAGTAGAAATAGGTGAGTACACAGAGATATGAAACATGTATGTGTTCCTTCTAGACTAACAATCGGGGATTCCTGGATCGAAACCCGGACAGGCAGGATTGAAATTAAGGTGGCGTTTCCTATCACCTAATGTGCCTGTTCTCCGAGCAGTAAACAGGTATCCAGGAGTTGTGAGCTTCTAGTAGGATTGCATCCTGGTGAGGGTTAGGTCAGAGTCAGTTTAGGTATTTGATCTTGCGAGGTGGGTGTTGGTTAGGTTAGGTTACGATAGGTTAGGTTAGGTTAAGTTTGGTTAGGTTAGTTAGGTTAGATTAGGTTAGTTAGGTTAGGTTAGTTAGGTTAGGTTAGGTTATGTTTGGTTAGGCTAGTTAGGTTAGGTTAGGTTAGTTAGGTTAGGTTAGTTAGGTTAGGTTAGTTAGGTTAGGTTAGAATAGTTAGGTTAGGTTTGGTTAGGTTTGGTTAGGTTAGGTTAGGTAAGGTTAGTTAGGTTAGGTTAGTATAGTTAGGGTAGTTTTGGTTAGGTTAGTTTAGGTTAAGTTAGGTTATGTTTGGTTTGGTTAGATTAGGTTATTTAGGTTAGGTTAGGTTAGGTTAGGTGTAGGTTAGGTTAGGTTAGATTAGGTTAGGTTA
>NW_027190997.1:0-20329 GCF_040958095.1 Procambarus clarkii
TTGCAGTACCTCTGGGATCGGTCCACTCCCTTCGGGGAGACCAAAAACAACCCTATCAACTAGTCAAAATCAAGTAGGAGACGATTATGTTAATTGGTTATGTACATTAATGAATCGTGTTAATTTGAATTGCAGTAATTACTTCACACCAGCCAACATCGTATGAGGAAAAAGCCTTGGAACGAGCAGCAGAAGTGAGTCAGTCGAGTCCGGGTTTGATGGGTCGAAGCTGAACAACTGCAACGAGTTAGAGGGAAGGAAGGAAGGAAGGAAGGAAGGAAGGAAGGAAGGAAGGAAGGAGAAAGAAGGAGAAAGAAGGAGAGTGAGGTGAGTAATATCATTTAATAACTTTAGATTAAAGATTATGTGCGAGCAAAGAAATACGATGGTTGGTGTGGAAGGAAAGAAGTTGATTTTATGAATGGGGGGGGGGTTGCCAGTTAGTGCAATATTAATTGATTTTGTTTGTTTTCTGAGATAGGTTATATAGGGTGAAGTTTTTCTCTATTTATATAAGTGTGGAAACTGGTTTAGATAGCTTAGTGGTTTGTTATGAAAAGGCTGGTAGAGATGGGTTGAATAGTGTTAGACTTGTGTCTGCATTTAGTGGAGAACTGGATTTGGTATTTAAATGGCATCTAATATGACGTAGTCATTGTGCAAATAAACTCTAAATCAACGGGTTTACTATGATCGAGAACCTAACTATAATAGTTACCCATTGTTGGCATGCTCTTCTTTTTTTTACAGAATTACTCACTCTCCCTTGTGAGGGAGGGAGGGAGGGAGGGAGGAGTGTGTGTGTATATCACTCGGAATTCCTTAGTCGGCTCTGACGGCGAAATTATATTCATACATACATCAAGATTAGACGTTTATCTATTTAATTTACCATTGCTGGAATGTACCAATGCGTAATAAAGACGAAATTCGACTTGAGATGGAGGGAGGTGTTGCTTTGGTGTGGTTTTACACGGCAACTCAACGATCGTTTGCCACTTCCACGCTTGCCTGCCAGCCGGCCAGCCACTAGCCTCAAAGTGAATTCCAGTGTCTTGATTAGCTTTACAATCCATCATTTACCTCAATACACACTAACAATGTGTATTTATATACTTCAATCGAGCATTCGATGCACACATTCACCTGTAATATATACGTCAATGAAACCCAGAACCCACCCAAGTTCAAGCGCACCTGCACTCTCACCCCTCTCCATTTGAATGCTAGTTTCCTATTTAGATTTCAAATGCTTCATTCACCCCTCTAAACACCACCGACGTATATTTACATTCTTTATTTAGGCAGGCACACATTCATTCACGTAAAATAACGAATAAAATTGATATAGAATCTACTATAATTTGCAAAGCGACCAACCACCAAATGTCATTGTGAAAGCTAGTTTCGTAATTAGCTTTGCAATACTTCATTTACCTCCCTAAACACCAACAATGACCGAGTATTTGTATACTCGGTAAAAGCGATGGATGGATTCCTTACACATTCACATATATTAAGCAATGAATTTGCTATAGTACCTACAGTACTCAGACTTCTCGAATTACTTACATCTTCTTATATCTTAACTTTGTTGTTCATTCAACAACAGAGTCGTTTTCCAGGGAATCCCGTTATGTTAGATGATGCATCGCCTCGCCTCGCCTCGCATGGCATCGAATCGCATGTCATTGCATCGCATCGCATTGAACTGCATGGTATTGAATCACAAGGCATTGAATGGCATGGCATGGCATGGCATGGCATGGCATCACGTCACGTCTCTCGTCTCTCGTCTCTCGTCTCTCGTCTCTAGTCTCTAGTCTCTCGTCTCTCGTCTCTCGTCTCTCGTCTCTCGTCTCTCGTCTCTCGTCTCTCGTCTCTCGTCTCTCGTCTCTCGTCTCTCGTCTCTCGTCTCTCGTCTCTCGTCTCTCGCCTCTCGCCTCTCGCCTCTCGCCTCTCGCCTCTAGCCTCTAGCCTCTCGCCACCCCAGCCCTGCCTCGCTTCGCCTCGTCTCCGGTTTGTGAAAACGATGTATCAAGCAAAGTGTTAGATGTGAAAAAGTCGTGATATATATACAAAAATGGAATAGTTGGCGTGTAATAGTGCTGTTCGTTTCTGTTATGGTATCAGAGAGAGAACGTCTCCTATTTATATTTTTTGACGAGCGTTGGCGTAACAGGCCCCTTGCACTTTTAATTCGTTATTGTACTTTTCAAAAGCTGTAGCTACCTTAAGACACAATGACAAATGGAGGTTTATGTATTAGAGTTAAGCGCTATACTCCCTGGCCAGGAGCGAATTCGTGAAACGCCACGCGAGTCTGTTACCACTTTGCCGCCAGTTACATATTCACTACTCATGAATGAAACCAGTAATATCATGAATTTGCATATACTATCTAAATTCATTGATCAGGTAAGAATGGTTAAAGCCTTTACTGCATGGCGTTTATATGTATGCTTGAATTCGAATAGTACTCAACGATAATCACATGCCCTTTTTGCAATTGAAACTCGCTACGTGGTTTCTAGCCGCAATTGTTGCCTGGTGTTGCAGAGCAACCATGCATCCTATCGCTTCTCGGCCTTTTGGCTAAGATCAAAGTGTAGTATCTGTTCTTATCAGCTTAATATCTGATACGATCCCCATGTGGGATCCTCGATATTAAACTGATTTTTTGCAACATGGCGAAGTGCTAGGAGCTTGCTCCACCTTTGCCGCGGATCGGCCCGGTATTGCAGTACCTCTGGGATCGGTCCACTCCCTTCGGGGAGACCAAAAACAACCCTATCAACTAGTCAAAATCAAGTAGGAGACGATTATGTTAATTGGTTATGTACATTAATGAATCGTGTTAATTTGAATGCAGTAATTACTTCACACCAGCCAACATCGTATGAGGAAAAAGCCTTGGAACGAGCAGCAGAAGTGAGTCAGTCGAGTCCGGGTTTGATGGGTCGAAGCTGAACAACTGCAACGAGTTAGAGGGAAGGAAGGAAAGGAAGGAAGGAAGGAAGGAAGGAAGGAAGGAGAAAGAAGGAGAAAGAAGGAGAGTGAGGTGAGTAATATCATTTAATAACTTTAGATTAAAGATTATGTGCGAGCAAAGAAATACGATGGTTGGTGTGGAAGGAAAGAAGTTGATTTTATGAATGGGGGGGGGGGTTGCCAGTTAGTGCAATATTAATTGATTTTGTTTGTTTTCTGAGATAGGTTATATAGGGTGAAGTTTTTCTCTATTTATATAAGTGTGGAAACTGGTTTAGATAGCTTAGTGGTTTGTTATGAAAAGGCTGGTAGAGATGGGTGAATAGTGTTAGACTTGTGTCTGCATTTAGTGGAGAACTGGATTTGGTATTTAAATGGCATCTAATATGACGTAGTCATTGTGCAAATAAACTCTAAATCAACGGGTTTACTATGATCGAGAACCTAACTATAATAGTTACCCATGTTGGCATGCTCTTCTTTTTTTTTACAGAATTACTCACTTCTCCCTTGTGAGGGAGGGAGGGAGGGAGGGAGGAGTGTGTGTGTATATCACTCGGAATTCCTTAGTCGGCTCTGACGGCGAAATTATATTCATACATACATCAAGATTAGACGTTTATCTATTTAATTACCATTGCTGGAATGTACCAATGCGTAATAAAGACGAAATTCGACTTGAGATGGAGGGAGGTGTTGCTTTGGTGTGGTTTTACACGGCAACTCAACGATCGTTTGCCACTTCCACGCTTGCCTGCCAGCCGGCCAGCCACTAGCCTCAAAGTGAATTCCAGTGTCTTGATTAGCTTTACAATCCATCATTTACCTCAATACACACTAACAATGTGTATTTATATACTTCAATCGAGCATTCGATGCACACATTCACCTGTAATATATACGTCAATGAAACCCAGAACCCACCCAAGTTCAAGCGCACCTGCACTCTCACCCCTCTCCATTTGAATGCTAGTTTCCTATTTAGATTTCAAATGCTTCATTCACCCCTCTAAACACCACCGACGTATATTTACATTCTTTATTTAGCAGGCACACATTCATTCACGTAAAATAACGAATAAAATTGATATAGAATCTACTATAATTTGCAAAGCGACCAACCACCAAATGTCATTGTGAAAGCTAGTTTCGTAATTAGCTTTGCAATACTTCATTTACCTCCCTAAACACCAACAATGACCGAGTATTTGTATACTCGGTAAAAGCGATGGATGGATTCCTTACACATTCACATATATTAAGCAATGAATTTGCTATAGTACCTACAGTACTCAGACTTCTCGAATTACTTACATCTTCTTATATCTTAACTTTGTTGTTCATTCAACAACAGAGTCGTTTTTCCAGGGATCCGTTATGTTTAGATGATGCATCGCCTCGCCTCGCCTCGCATGGCATCGAATCGCATGTCATTGCATCGCATCGCATTGAACTGCATGGTATTGAATCACAAGGCATTGAATGGCATGGCATGGCATGGCATGGCATGGCATCACGTCACGTCTCTCGTCTCTCGTCTCTCGTCTCTCGTCTCTAGTCTCTAGTCTCTCGTCTCTCGTCTCTCGTCTCTCGTCTCTCGTCTCTCGTCTCTGTCTCTCGTCTCTCGTCTCTCGTCTCTCGTCTCTCGTCTCTCGTCTCTCGTCTCTCGTCCTCTCGCCTCTCGCCTCTCGCCTCTGCCTCTCGCCTCTAGCCTCTAGCCTCTCGCCCACCCAGCCCTGCCCTCGCTTCGCCTCGTCTCCGGTTTGTGAAAACGATGTATCAAGCAAAGTGTTAGATGTGAAAAAGTCGTGATATATATACAAAAATGGAATAGTTGGCGTGTAATAGTGCTGTTCGTTTTCTGTTATGGTATCAGAGAGAGAACGTCTCCTATTTATATTTTTTGACGAGCGTTGGCGTAACAGGCCCCTTGCACTTTTAATTCGTTATTGTACTTTTCAAAAGCTGTAGCTACCCTTAAGACACATGACAAATGGAGGTTTATGTATTAGAGTTAAGCGCTATACTCCCTGGCCAGGAGCGAATTCGTGAAACGCCACGCGAGTCTTGTTTTACCACTTTGCCGCCAGTTACATATTCACTACTCATGAATGAAACCATGTAATATCATGAATTTGCATATATATATAAATTCATTGATCAGGTAAGAAATGGTTAAAGCCTTTACTGCATGGCGTTTATATGTATGCTTGAATTCGAATAGTACTCAACGATAATCACATGCCTCTTTTGCAATTGAAACTCGCTACGTGGTTTCTAGCCGCAATTGTTGCCTGGTGTTGCAGAGCAACCATGCATCCTATCGCTTCTCGGCCTTTTGGCTAAGATCAAAGTGTAGTATCTGTTCTTATCAGCTTAATATCTGATTACGATCCCCATGTGGGATCCCTCGATATTAAACTGATTTTTTGCAACATGGCGAAGTGCTAGGAGCTTGCTCCACCTTTGCCGCGGATCGGCCCGGTATTGCAGTACCTCTGGGATCGGTCCACTCCCTTCGGGGAGACCAAAAACAACCCTATCAACTAGTCAAAATCAAGTAGGAGACGATTATGTTAATTGGTTATGTACATTAATGAATCGTGTTAATTTGAATTGCAGTAATTACTTCACACCAGCCAACATCGTATGAGGAAAAAGCCTTGGGAACGAGCAGCAGAAGTGAGTCAGTCGAGTCCGGGTTTGATGGGTCGAAGCTGAACAACTGCAACGAGTTAGAGGAAGGAAGAGAAGGAAGGAAGGAAGGAAGGAAGGAAGGAAGGAGGAGAAAGAAGGAGAAAGAAGGAGAGTGAGGTGAGTAATATCATTTAATAACTTTAGATTAAAGATTATGTGCGAGCAAAGAAATACGATGGTTGGTGTGGAAGGAAAGAAGGTGATTTTATGAATGGGGGGGGGGGTTGCCAGTTAGTGCAATATTAATTGATTTTGTTTGTTTTCTGAGATAGGTTATATAGGGTGAAGTTTTTCTCTATTTATATAAGTGTGGAAACTGGTTTTAGATAGCTTAGTGGTTTGTTATGAAAAGGCTGGTAGAGATGGGTTGAATAGTGTTAGACTTGTGTCTGCATTTAGTGGAGAACTGGATTTGGTATTTAAATGGCATCTAATATGACGTAGTCATTGTGCAAATAAACTCTAAATCAACGGGTTTACTATGATCGAGAACCTAACTATAATAGTTACCCATTGTTGGCATGCTCTTCTTTTTTTTTACAGAATTTACTCACTCTCCCTTGTGAGGGAGGGAGGGAGGGAGGGAGGAGTGTGTTGTGTTATATCACTCGGAATTCCTTAGTCGGCTCTGACGGCGAAATTATATTCATACATACATCAAGATTAGACGTTTATCTATTTAATTACCATTGCTGGAATGTACCAATGCGTAATAAAGACGAAATTCGACTTGAGATGGAGGGAGGTGTTGCTTTGGTGTGGTTTTACACGGCAACTCAACGATCGTTTGCCACTTCCACGCTTGCCTGCCAGCCGGCCAGCCACTAGCCTCAAAGTGAATTCCAGTGTCTTGATTAGCTTTACAATCCATCATTTACCTCAATACACACTAACAATGTGTATTTATATACTTCAATCGAGCATTCGATGCACACATTCACCTGTAATATATACGTCAATGAAACCCAGAACCCACCCAAGTTCAAGCGCACCTGCACTCTCACCCCTCTCCATTTTGAATGCTAGTTTCCTATTTAGATTTCAAATGCTTCATTCACCCCTCTAAACACCACCGACGTATATTTACATTCTTATTTAGCAGGCACACATTCATTCACGTAAATAACGAATAAAATTGATATAGAATCTACTATAATTTGCAAAGCGACCAACCACCAAATGTCATTGTGAAAGCTAGTTTCGTAATTAGCTTTTGCAATACTTCATTTACCTCCCTAAACACCAACAATGACCGAGTATTTGTATACTCGGTAAAAGCGATGGATGGATTCCTTACACATTCACATATATAAGCAATGAATTTGCTATAGTACCTACAGTACTCAGACTTCTCGAATTACTTACATCTTCTTATATCTTAACTTTGTTGTTCATTCAACAACAGAGTCGTTTTCCAGGGAATCCCGTTATGTTAGATGATGCATCGCCTCGCCTCGCCTCGCATGGCATCGAATCGCATGTCATTGCATCGCATCGCATTGAACTGCATGGTATTGAATCACAAGGCATTGAATGGCATGGCATGGCATGGCATGGCATGGCATCACGTCACGTCTCTCGTCTCTCGTCTCTCGTCTCTCGTCTCTAGTCTCTAGTCTCTCGTCTTCGTCTCTCGTCTCTCGTCTCTCGTCTCTCGTCTCTCGTCTCTCGTCTCTCGTCTCTCGTCTCTCGTCTCTCGTCCTCTCGTCTCTCGTCTCTCGTCTCTCGCCTCTCGCCTCTCGCCTCTCGCCTCTCGCCTCTAGCCTCTAGCCTCTCGCCACCCAGCCCTGCCTCGCTTCGCCTCGTCTCCGGTTTGTGAAAACGATGTATCAAGCAAAGTGTTAGATGTGAAAAAGTCGTGATATATATACAAAAATGGAATAGTTGGCGTGTAATAGTGCTGTTCGTTTTCTGTTATGGTATCAGAGAGAGAACGTCTCCTATTTATATTTTTTGACGAGCGTTGGCGTAACAGGCCCCTTGCACTTTTAATTCGTTATTGTACTTTTCAAAAGCTGTAGCTACCTTAAGACACATGACAAATGGAGGTTTATGTATTAGAGTTAAGCGCTATACTCCCTGGCCAGGAGCGAATTCGTGAAACGCCACGCGAGTCTGTTTACCACTTTGCCGCCAGTTACATATTCACTACTCATGAATGAAACCATGTAATATCATGAATTTGCATATATATATAAATTCATTGATCAGGTAAGAAATGGTTAAAGCCTTTACTGCATGGCGTTTATATGTATGCTTGAATTCGAATAGTACTCAACGATAATCACATGCCCTTTTGCAATTGAAACTCGCTACGTGGTTTCTAGCCGCAATTGTTGCCTGGTGTTGCAGAGCAACCATGCATCCTATCGCTTCTCGGCCTTTTGGCTAAGATCAAAGTGTAGTATCTGTTCTTATCAGCTTAATATCTGATACGATCCCCATGTGGGATCCTCGATATTAAACTGATTTTTGCAACATGGCGAAGTGCTAGGAGCTTGCTCCACCTTTGCCGCGGATCGGCCCGGTATTGCAGTACCTCTGGGATCGGTCCACTCCCTTCGGGGAGACCAAAAACAACCCTATCAACTAGTCAAAATCAAGTAGGAGACGATTATGTTAATTGGTTATGTACATTAATGAATCGTGTTAATTTGAATTGCAGTAATTACTTCACACCAGCCAACATCGTATGAGGAAAAAGCCTTGGAACGAGCAGCAGAAGTGAGTCAGTCGAGTCCGGGTTTGATGGGTCGAAGCTGAACAACTGCAACGAGTTAGAGGGAAGGAAGGAAGGAAGGAAGGAAGGAAGGAAGGAAGGAAGGAAGGAGAAAGAAGGAGAAAGAAGGAGAGTGAGGTGAGTAATATCATTTAATAACTTTAGATTAAAGATTATGTGCGAGCAAAGAAATACGATGGTTGGTGTGGAAGGAAAGAAGTTGATTTTATGAATGGGGGGGGGGGTTGCCAGTTAGTGCAATATTAATTGATTTTGTTTGTTTTCTGAGATAGGTTATATAGGGTGAAGTTTTTCTCTATTTATATAAGTGTGGAAACTGGTTTAGATAGCTTAGTGGTTTGTTATGAAAGGCTGGTAGAGATGGGTTGAATAGTGTTAGACTTGTGTCTGCATTTAGTGGAGAACTGGATTTGGTATTTAAATGGCATCTAATATGACGTAGTCATTGTGCAAATAAACTCTAAATCAACGGGTTTACTATGATCGAGAACCTAACTATAATAGTTACCCATTGTTGGCATGCTCTTCTTTTTTTTACAGAATTACTCACTCTCCCTTGTGAGGGAGGGAGGGAGGGAGGGAGGAGTGTGTGTGTATATCACTCGGAATTCCTTAGTCGGCTCTGACGGCGAAATTATATTCATACATACATCAAGATTAGACGTTTATCTATTTAATTTACCATTGCTGGAATGTACCAATGCGTAATAAAGACGAAATTCGACTTGAGATGGAGGGAGGTGTTGCTTTGGTGTGGTTTTACACGGCAACTCAACGATCGTTTGCCACTTCCACGCTTGCCTGCCAGCCGGCCAGCCACTAGCCTCAAAGTGAATTCCAGTGTCTTGATTAGCTTTACAATCCATCATTTACCTCAATACACACTAACAATGTGTATTTATATACTTCAATCGAGCATTCGATGCACACATTCACCTGTAATATATACGTCAATGAAACCCAGAACCCACCCAAGTTCAAGCGCACCTGCACTCTCACCCCTCTCCATTTGAATGCTAGTTTCCTATTTAGATTTCAAATGCTTCATTCACCCCTCTAAACACCACCGACGTATATTTACATTCTTTATTTAGCAGGCACACATTCATTCACGTAAAATAACGAATAAAATTGATATAGAATCTACTATAATTTGCAAAGCGACCAACCACCAAATGTCATTGTGAAAGCTAGTTTCGTAATTAGCTTTGCAATACTTCATTTACCTCCCTAAACACCAACAATGACCGAGTATTTGTATACTCGGTAAAAGCGATGGATGGATTCCTTACACATTCACATATATTAAGCAATGAATTTGCTATAGTACCTACAGTACTCAGACTTCTCGAATTACTTACATCTTCTTATATCTTAACTTTGTTGTTCATTCAACAACAGAGTCGTTTTCCAGGGAATCCCGTTATGTTAGATGATGCATCGCCTCGCCTCGCCTCGCATGGCATCGAATCGCATGTCATTGCATCGCATCGCATTGAACTGCATGGTATTGAATCACAAGGCATTGAATGGCATGGCATGGCATGGCATGGCATGGCATCACGTCACGTCTCTCGTCTCTCGTCTCTCGTCTCTCGTTCTCTAGTCTCTAGTCTCTCGTCTCTCGTCTCTCGTCTCTCGTCTCTCGTCTCTCGTCTCTCGTCTCTCGTCTCTCGTCTCTCGTCTCTCGTCTCTCGCTCTCTCGTCTCTCGTTCTCTCGCCTCTCGCCTCTCGCCTCTCGCCTCTCGCCTAGCCTCTAGCCTCTCGCCACCCAGCCCTGCCTCGCTTCGCCTCGTCTCCGGTTTTGTGAAAACGATGTATCAAGCAAAGTGTTAGATGTGAAAAAGTCGTGATATATATACAAAAATGGAATAGTTGGCGTGTAATAGTGCTGTTCGTTTTCTGTTATGGTATCAGAGAGAGAACGTCTCCTATTTATATTTTTTGACGAGCGTTGGCGTAACAGGCCCCTTGCACTTTTAATTCGTTATTGTACTTTTCAAAAGCTGTAGCTACCTTAAGACACATGACAAATGGAGGTTTATGTATTAGAGTTAAGCGCTATACTCCCTGGCCAGGAGCGAATTCGTGAAACGCCACGCGAGTCTGTTTACCACTTTGCCGCCAGTTACATATTCACTACTCATGAATGAAACCATGTAATATCATGAATTTGCATATATATATAAATTCATTGATCAGGTAAGAAATGGTTAAAGCCTTTACTGCATGGCGTTTTATATGTATGCTTGAATTCGAATAGTACTCAACGATAATCACATGCCCTTTTGCAATTGAAACTCGCTACGTGGTTTCTAGCCGCAATTGTTGCCTGGTGTTGCAGAGCAACCATGCATCCTATCGCTTCTCGGCCTTTTGGCTAAGATCAAAGTGTAGTATCTGTTCTTATCAGCTTAATATCTGATACGATCCCCATGTGGGATCCTCGATATTAAACTGATTTTTTGCAACATGGCGAAGTGCTAGGAGCTTGCTCCACCTTTGCCGCGGATCTGCCCGGTATTGCAGTACCTCTGGGATCGGTCCACTCCCTTCGGGGAGACCAAAAACAACCCTATCAACTAGTCAAAATCAAGTAGGAGACGATTATGTTAATTGGTTATGTACATTAATGAATCGTGTTAATTTGAATTGCAGTAATTACTTCACACCAGCCAACATCGTATGAGGAAAAAGCCTTGGAACGAGCAGCAGAAGTGAGTCAGTCGAGTCCGGGTTTGATGGGTCGAAGCTGAACAACTGCCAACGAGTTAGAGGGAAGGAAGGAAGGAAGGAAGGAAGGAAGGAAGGAAGGAAGGAAGGAGAAAGAAGGAGAAAGAAGGAGAGTGAGGTGAGTAATATCATTTAATAACTTTAGATTAAAGATTATGTGCGAGCAAAGAAATACGATGGTTGGTGTGGAAGGAAAGAAGTTGATTTTATGAATGGGGGGGGGGGTTGCCAGTTAGTGCAATATTAATTGATTTTGTTTGGTTTTCTGAGATAGGTTATATAGGGTGAAGTTTTTCTCTATTTATATAAGTGTGGAAACTGGTTTAGATAGCTTAGTGGTTTGTATGAAAAGGCTGGTAGAGATGGGTTGAATAGTGTTAGACTTGTGTCTGCATTTAGTGGAGAACTGGATTGGTATTTAAATGGCATCTAATATGACGTAGTCATTGTGCAAATAAACTCTAAATCAACGGGTTTACTATGATCGAGAACCTAACTATAATAGTTACCCATTGTTGGCATGCTCTTCTTTTTTTTTACAGAATTACTCACTCTCCCTTGTGAGGGAGGGAGGGAGGGAGGGAGGAGTGTGTGTGTATATCACTCGGAATTCCTTAGTCGGCTCTGACGGCGAAATTATATTCATACATACATCAAGATTAGACGTTTATCTATTTAATTTACCATTGCTGGAATGTACCAATGCGTAATAAAGACGAAATTCGACTTGAGATGGAGGGAGGTGTTGCTTTGGTGTGGTTTTACACGGCAACTCAACGATCGTTTGCCACTTCCACGCTTGCCTGCCAGCCGGCCAGCCACTAGCCTCAAGTGAATTCCAGTGTCTTGATTAGCTTTACAATCCATCATTTACCTCAATACACACTAACAATGTGTATTTATATACTTCAATCGAGCATTCGATGCACACATTCACCTGTAATATACGTCAATGAAACCCAGAACCCACCCAAGTTCAAGCGCACCTGCACTCTCACCCCTCTCCATTTGAATGCTAGTTTCCTATTTTAGATTTCAAATGCTTCATTCACCCCTCTAAACACCACCGACGTATATTTACATTCTTTATTTAGCAGGCACACATTCATTCACGTAAAATAACGAATAAAATTGATATAGAATCTACTATAATTTGCAAAGCGACCAACCACCAAATGTCATTGTGAAAGCTAGTTTCGTAATTAGCTTTGCAATACTTCATTTACCTCCCTAAACACCAACAATGACCGAGTATTTGTATACTCGGTAAAAGCGATGGATGGATTCCTTACACATTCACATATATTAAGCAATGAATTTGCTATAGTACCTACAGTACTCAGACTTCTCGAATTACTTACATCTTCTTATATCTTAACTTTGTTGTTCATTCAACAACAGAGTCGTTTTCCAGGGAATCCCGTTATGTTAGATGATGCATCGCCTCGCCTCGCCTCGCATGGCATCGAATCGCATGTCATTGCATCGCATCGCATTGAACTGCATGGTATTGAATCACAAGGCATTGAATGGCATGGCATGGCATGGCATGGCATGGCATCACGTCACGTCTCTCGTCTCTCGTCTCTCGTCTCTCGTCTCTAGTCTCTAGTCTCTCGTCTCTCGTCTCTCGTCTCTCGTCTCTCGTCTCTCGTCTCTCGTCTCTCGTCTCTCGTCTCTCGTCTCTCGTCTCTCGTCTCTCGTCTCTCGTCTCTCGTCTCTCGCCTCTCGCCTCTCGCCTCTCGCCTCTCGCCTCTAGCCTCTAGCCTCTCGCCACCCAGCCCTGCCTCGCTTCGCCTCGTCTCCGGTTTGTGAAAACGATGTATCAAGCAAAGTGTTAGATGTGAAAAGTCGTGATATATATACAAAAATGGAATAGTTGGCGTGTAATAGTGCTGTTCGTTTCTGTATGGTATCAGAGAGAGAACGTCTCCTATTTATATTTTTTGACGAGCGTTGGCGTAACAGGCCCCTTGCACTTTTAATTCGTTATTGTACTTTTCAAAAGCTGTAGCTACCTTAAGACACATGACAAATGGAGGTTTATGTATTAGAGTTAAGCGCTATACTCCCTGGCCAGGAGCGAATTCGTGAAACGCCACGCGAGTCTGTTACCACTTTGCCGCCAGTTACATATTCACTACTCATGAATGAAACCATGTAATATCATGAATTTGCATATATATATAAATTCATTGATCAGGTAAGAAATGGTTAAAGCCTTTACTGCATGGCGTTTATATGTATGCTTGAATTCGAATAGTACTCAACGATAATCACATGCCCTTTTGCAATTGAAACTCGCTACGTGGTTTCTAGCCGCAATTGTTGCCTGGTGTTGCAGAGCAACCATGCATCCTATCGCTTCTCGGCCTTTTGGCTAAGATCAAAGTGTAGTATCTGTTCTTATCAGCTTAATATCTGATACGATCCCCATGTGGGATCCTCGATATTAAACTGATTTTTGCAACATGGCGAAGTGCTAGGAGCTTGCTCCACCTTTGCCGCGGAATCGGCCCGGTATTTGCAGTACCTCTGGGATCGGTCCACTCCCTTCGGGGAGACCAAAAACAACCCTATCAACTAGTCAAAATCAAGTAGGAGACGATTATGTTAATTGGTTATGTACATTAATGAATCGTGTTAATTTGAATTGCAGTAATTACTTCACACCAGCCAACATCGTATGAGGAAAAAGCCTTGGAACGAGCAGCAGAAGTGAGTCAGTCGAGTCCGGGTTTGATGGGTCGAAGCTGAACAACTGCAACGAGTTAGAGGGAAGGAAGGAAGGAAGGAAGGAAGGAAGGAAGGAAGGAAGGAAGGAGAAAGAAGGAGAAAGAAGGAGAGTGAGGTGAGTAATATCATTTAATAACTTTAGATTAAAGATTATGTGCGAGCAAAGAAATACGATGGTTGGTGTGGAAGGAAAGAAGTTGATTTTATGAATGGGGGGGGGGGTTGCCAGTTAGTGCAATATTAATTGATTTTGTTTGTTTTTCTGAGATAGGTTATATAGGGGTGAAGTTTTTCTCTATTTATATAAGTGTGGAAACTGGTTTAGATAGCTTAGTGGTTTGTTATGAAAAGGCTGGTAGAGATGGGTGAATAGTGTTAGACTTGTGTCTGCATTTAGTGGAGAACTGGATTTGGTATTTAAATGGCATCTAATATGACGTAGTCATTGTGCAAATAAACTCTAAATCAACGGGTTTACTATGATCGAGAACCTAACTATAATAGTTACCCATTGTTGGCATGCTCTTCTTTTTTTTTACAGAATTACTCACTCTCCCTTGTGAGGGAGGGAGGGAGGGAGGAGGAGTGTGTGTGTATATCACTCGGAATTCCTTAGTCGGCTCTGACGGCGAAATTATATTCATACATACATCAAGATTAGACGTTTATCTATTTTAATTTACCATTGCTGAATGTACCAATGCGTAATAAAGACGAAATTCGACTTGAGATGGAGGGAGGTGTTTGCTTTGGTGTGGTTTTACACGGCAACTCAACGATCGTTTGCCACTTCCACGCTTGCCTGCCAGCCGGCCAGCCACTAGCCTCAAAGTGAATTCCAGTGTCTTGATTAGCTTTACAATCCATCATTTACCTCAATACACACTAACAATGTGTATTTATATACTTCAATCGAGCATTCGATGCACACATTCACCTGTAATATATACGTCAATGAAACCCAGAACCCACCCAAGTTCAAGCGCACCTGCACTCTCACCCCTCTCCATTTGAATGCTAGTTTCCTATTTAGATTTCAAATGCTTCATTCACCCCCTCTAAACACCACCGACGTATATTTACATTCTTTATTTAGCAGGCACACATTCATTCACGTAAAATAACGAATAAAATTGATATAGAATCTACTATAATTTGCAAAGCGACCAACCACCAAATGTCATTGTGAAAGCTAGTTTCGTAATTAGCTTTGCAATACTTCATTTACCTCCCTAAACACAACAATGACCGAGTATTTGTATACTCGGTAAAGCGATGGATGGATTCCTTACACATTCACATATATTAAGCAATGAATTTGCTATAGTACCTACAGTACTCAGACTTCTCGAATTACTTACATCTTCTTATATCTTAACTTTGTTGTTCATTCAACAACAGAGTCGTTTTCCAGGAATCCCGTTATGTTAGATGAGCATCGCCTCGCCTCGGCCTCGCATTGCATCGATCGCATGTCATTGCATCGCATCGCATTGAACTGCATGGTATTGAATCACAGGCATTGAATGGCATGGCATGGCATGGCATGGCATGGCATCACGTCACGGTCTCTCGTCTCTCGTCTCTCGTCTCTCGTCTCTAGTCTCTAGTCTCTCGTCTCTCGTCTCTCGTCTCTCGTCTCTCGTCTCTAGTCTCTCGTCTCTCGTCTCTCGTCTCTCGTCTCTGTCTCTCGTCTCTCGTCTCTCGTCTCTCGTCTCTCGCCTCTCGCCTCTCGCCTCTCGCCTCTCGCCTCTAGCCTCTAGCCTCTCGCCACCCAGCCCTGCCTCGCTTCGCCTCGTCTCCGCGTTTGTGAAAACGATGTATCAAGCAAAGTGTTAGATGTGAAAAAGTCGTGATATATATACAAAATGGAATAGTTGGCGTGTAATAGTGCTGTTCGTTTTCTGTTATGGTATCAGAGAGAGAACGTCTCCTATTTATATTTTTTGACGAGCGTTGGCGTAACAGGCCCCTTGCACTTTTAATTCGTTATTGTACTTTTCAAAAGCTGTAGCTACCTTTAAGACACATGACAATGGAGGTTTATGTATTAGAGTTAAGCGCTATACTCCCTGGCCAGGAGCGAATTCGTTGAAAACGCCACGCGAGTCTGTTTACCACTTTGCCGCCAGTTACATATTCACTACTCATGAATGAAACCATGTAATATCATGAATTTGCATTATATATATAAATTCATTGATCAGGTAAGAAATGGTTAAAGCCTTTACTGCATGGCGTTTATATGTATGCTTGAATTCGAATAGTACTCAACGATAATCACATGCCCTTTTTGCAATTGAAACTCGCTACGTGGTTTCTAGCCGCAATTGTTGCCTGGTGTTGCAGAGCAACCATGCATCCTATCGCTTCTCGGCCTTTTTGGCTAAGATCAAAGTGTAGTATCTGTTCTTATCAGCTTAATATCTGATACGATCCCCATGTGGGATCCTCGATATTAAACTGATTTTTGCAACATGGCGAAGTGCTAGGAGCTTGCTCCACCTTTGCCGCGGATCGGCCCGGTATGCAGTACCTCTGGGATCGGTCCACTCCCTTCGGGGAGACCAAAAACAACCCTATCAACTAGTCAAAATCAAGTAGGAGACGATTATGTTAATTGGTTATGTACATTAATGAATCGTTGTTAATTTGAATTGCAGTAATTACTTCACACCAGCCAACATCGTATGAGGAAAAAGCCTTGGAACGAGCAGCAGAAGTGAGTCAGTCGAGTCCGGGTTTGATGGGTCGAAGCTGAACAACTGCAACGAGTTAGAGGGAAGGAAGGAAGGAAGGAAGGAAGGAAGGAAGGAAGGAAGGAAGGAGAAAGAAGGAGAAAGAAGGAGAGTGAGGTGAGTAATATCATTTAATAACTTTAGATTTAAAGATTATGTGCGAGCAAAGAAATACGATGGTTGGTGTGGAAGGAAAGAAGTTGATTTTATGAATGGGGGGGGGGGTTGCCACGTTAGTGCAATATTAATTGATTTTGTTTGTTTTCTGAGATAGGTTATATAGGGTGAAGTTTTTCTCTATTTATATAAGTGTGGAAACTGGTTTAGATAGCTTAGTGGTTTGTTATGAAAAGGCTGGTAGAGATGGGTTGAATAGTGTTAGACTTGTGTCTGCATTTAGTGGAGAACTGGATTTGGTATTTAAATGGCATCTAATATGACGTAGTCATTGTGCAAATAAACTCTAACTCAACGGGTTTACTATGATCGAGAACCTAACTATAATAGTTACCCATTGTTGGCATGCTCTTCTTTTTTTACAGAATTACTCACTCTCCCTTGTGAGGGAGGGAGGGAGGGAGGGAAGGACGTGTGTGTGTATATCACTCGGAATTCCTTAGTCGGCTCTGACGGCGAACGTATATTCATACATAACATCAAGATTAGACGTTTATCTATTTAATTTACCATTGCTGGAATGTACCAATGTCGTAATAAAGACGAAATTCGACTTGAGATGGAGGGAGGTGTTGCTTTGGTGTGGTTTTACACGGCAATCTCAACGATCGTTTGCCACTTCCACGCTTGCCTGCCAGCCGGCCAGCCACTAGCCTCAAAGTGAATTCCAGTGTCTTGATTAGCTTTACAATCCATCATTTACCTCAATACACACTAACAATGTGTATTTATATACTTCAATCGAGCATTCGATGCACACATTCACCTGTAATATATACGTCAATGAAACCCAGAACCCACCCAAGTTCAAGCGCACCTGCACTCTCACCCCTCTCCATTTGAATGCTAGTTTCCTATTTAGATTTCAAATGCTTCATTCACCCCTCTAAACACCACCGACGTATATTTACATTCTTTATTTAGCAGGCACACATTCATTCACGTAAAATAACGAATAAATTGATATAGAATCTACTATAATTTGCAAAGGACCAACCACCAAATGTCATTGTGAAAGCTAGTTTCGTAATTAGCTTTGCAATACTTCATTTACCTCCCTAAACACCAACAATGACCGAGTATTTGTATACTCGGTAAAAGCGATGGATGGATTCCTTACACATTCACATATATTAAGCAATGAATTTGCTATAGTACCTACAGTACTCAGACTTCTCGAATTACTTACATCTTCTTATATCTAACTTTGTTGTTCATTCAACAACAGAGTCGTTTTCCAGGGAATCCCGTTATGTTAGATGATGCATCGCCTCGCCTCGCCTCGCATGGCATCGAATCGCATGTCATTGCATCGCATCGCATTGAACTGCATGTATTGAATCACAAGGCATTGAATGGCATGGCATGGCATGGCATGGCATGGCATCACGTCACGTCTCTCGTCTCTCGTCTCTCGTCTCTCGTCTCTAGTCTCTAGTCTCTCGTCTCTCGTCTCTCGTCTCTCGTCTCTCGTCTCTCGTCTCTCGTCTCTCGTCTCTCGTCTCTCGTCTCTCGTCTCTCGTCTCTCGTCTCTCGTCTCTCGTCTCTCGCCTCTCGCCTCTCGCCTCTCGCCTCTCGCCTCTAGCCTCTAGCCTCTCGCCACCAGCCCTGCCTCGCTTCGCCTCGTCTCCGGTTTGTGAAACGATGTATCAAGCAAAGTGTTAGATGTGAAAAAGTCGTGATATATATACAAAATGGAATAGTTGGCGTGTAATAGTGCTGTTCGTTTTTCTGTTATGGTATCAGAGAGAGAACGTCTCCTATTTATATTTTTTGACGAGCGTTGGCGTAACAGGCCCCTTGCACTTTTAATTCGTTATTGTACTTTTTCAAAAGCTGTAGCTACCTTAAGACACATGACAAATGGAGGTTTATGTATTAGAGTTAAGCGCTATACTCCCTGGCCAGGAGCGAATTCGTGAAACGCCACGCGAGTCTGTTTACCACTTTGCCGCCAGTTACATATTCACTACTCATGAATGAAACCATGTAATATCATGAATTTGCATATATATATAAATTCATGATCAGGTAAGAAATGGTTAAAGCCTTTACTGCATGGCGTTTATATGTATGCTTGAATTCGAATAGTACTCAACGATAATCACATGCCCTTTTTGCAATTGAAACTCGCTACGTGGTTTCTAGCCGCAATTGTTGCCTGGTGTTGCAGAGCAACCATGCATCCTATCGCTTCTCGGCCTTTTGGCTAAGATCAAAGTGTAGTATCTGTTCTTATCAGCTTAATATCTGATACGATCCCCATGTGGGATCCTCGATATTAAACTGATTTTTGCAACATGGCGAAGTGCTAGGAGCTTGCTCCACCTTTGCCGCGGATCGGCCCGGTATTGCAGTACCTCTGGGATCGGTCCACTCCCTTCGGGGAGACCAAAAACAACCCTATCAACTAGTCAAAATCAAGTAGGAGACGATTATGTTAATTGGTTATGTACATTAATGAATCGTGTTAATTTGAATTGCAGTAATTACTTCACACCAGCCAACATCGTATGAGGAAAAAGCCTTGGAACGAGCAGCAGAAGTGAGTCAGTCGAGTCCGGGTTTGATGGGTCGAAGCTGAACAACTGCAACGAGTTAGAGGGAAGGAAGGAAGGAAGGAAGGAAGGAAGGAAGGAAGGAAGGAAGGAGAAAGAAGGAGAAAGAAGGAGAGTGAGGTGAGTAATATCATTTAATAACTTTAGATTAAAGATTATGTGCGAGCAAAGAAATACGATGGTTGGTGTGGAAGGAAAGAAGTTGATTTTATGAATGGGGGGGGGGTTGCCAGTTAGTGCAATATTAATTGATTTTGTTTGTTTTCTGAGATAGGTTATATAGGGTGAAGTTTTTCTCTATTTATATAAGTGTGGAAACTGGTTTAGATAGCTTAGTGGTTTGTTATGAAAAGGCTGGTAGAGATGGGTTGAATAGTGTTAGACTTGTGTCTGCATTTAGTGGAGAACTGGATTTGGTATTTAAATGGCATCTAATATGACGTAGTCATTGTGCAAATAAACTCTAAATCAACGGGTTTACTATGATCGAGAACCTAACTATAATAGTTACCCATTGTTGGCATGCTCTTCTTTTTTTTACAGAATTACTCACTCTCCCTTGTGAGGGAGGGAGGGAGGGAGGGAGGAGTGTGTGTGTATATCACTCGGAATTCCTTAGTCGGCTCTGACGGCGAAATTATATTCATACATACATCAAGATTAGACGTTTATCTATTTAATTTACCATTGCTGGAATGTACCAATGCGTAATAAAGACGAAATTCGACTTGAGATGGAGGGAGGTGTTGCTTTGGTGTGGTTTTACACGGCAACTCAACGATCGTTTGCCACTTCCACGCTTGCCTGCCAGCCGGCCAGCCACTAGCCTCAAAGTGAATTCCAGTGTCTTGATTAGCTTTACAATCCATCATTTACCTCAATACACACTAACAATGTGTATTTATATACTTCAATCGAGCATTCGATGCACACATTCACCTGTAATATATACGTCAATG